>NW_023601322.1:63490971-63710226 GCF_014898055.3 Talpa occidentalis | reverse complement strand
TTACAATTTTTATAAAAAATGGTATGCATTTACAACTTGCTTCATGTATATGTTGTCTTATCCATTAACATTTTCTTTGAGATTTAAGCCTGGTGATACAGGTAATTTAATACATGCATTTTTCTGCATTCTATTTTCTGCATAAAAATATATATTCACTTTCTAAATGAGAAACTGTTAGTAGCTTTCCAATTGAGGTCTACATTCTTTTTAAAAAAGATTTATTTATTTATGCATAAAAGAACTGTGGTACAGGCCAGTGGTGTGGGGATAAGAGGAATCACCAGAGCCAGAGTGGGAACAGAACAGGCAGACTGACTGAAATACACTGCTGAGGGAACAGCGGGTGAGACAGGAGAGGTCTTCCGCACCATGTGGGTAGCTACCTGGCTGGGCTGGGGATCAAACTTGCGCTGCAGAGGCTGTGGACACATCACAGTGCTGTGCTTACCCCCTTGCGCCACCAGGGAGGCCCAAAGTCTACACTCTGAATCTTTTACAGTCTCTATTGGACCACCCAACCTCTATCTTAGGCTTGATAAGAGTTCAGGAGCACACAAATTCTAAATTTTTCAAGAAAGTGCATAGAAAAGGGCAGAGGGAAAGCTTCCCTCCACAGTGGGGTTTAATGCCCACTGTTTTTCTGCTTCAGTGGTGGAGGTCTTTAGAGGTTTCTATTTACACTTCTAGGAGAGCACTGTGGAATGGTGAGCAGTGATAATGGAGCCCCAGAGCACTTGACTGAGGTGTGTTCTTCTCTGGAATGCTTCTTATTGATCCCTTTCTAAATAAACGGATCTGTATATAAATCAATACCAAAGAAATAACTTGTTAAACACATACATTCACTTCTTGAAGAAAAAATAGGTCACTAAATTTATGTCAAAATTTCCACTCTACCTGAATATATTTAGCTATTATCTTTTGATGTTTTGATCTCATAAATTTAAAAGAGATATATGGATCCTAGCTAGCAACACAAGCAACAGGTGGTAGGTCTATTTCTCCTTCCCTATCCTCCTATCAAAGGCTTCTGTCCTCTATGTAATGTGAAATCAGTCTGGAGATTTTGAGAATTATAATGTAATACTGACTTTATGTTCTCCATCGTAGGTGTTTACAATGCACTTTCTTATGCTTTCCTCAGGTTTCCGTAAAATGGAAACATATTAGGAAATACCAATATTAATATGGGGAGCCAAAGAACTGTTCTTTCAAAGTCAAGGGGAGTGATAAATAACCTCACTACCCAGAAAAAGACAATATGGAATGCTGTTTCACTGACACTTTTGGAAAAAAAATCTTATCTTGAGAAGTAACAAGCAACAACTGTCCTCAATTAAGTTTAGAGTCCCAATTCCCAGTTACCAAACTTGAGGTAACTAGCAGAATCAAATATAATTTTTTTTTTCAAAAAAATATATCATTAGCCTAGGTTTCAAAGAATTCTGGCAGAGGCTTTCTCAAGGAATATGACCTTACAGTCAAAAATCATTTATCAAACAAGGTACCATGAGTTAGACCCAAAGGAGCAACAGCAGGTTGAATCCTATCCAAAAGTCTTCATTATAAGTTCATATATTTGAAATTACTAAATGTAGAATAAAAATGAGTGTATCTAAAGTGTTTCAAGACACAACAGAATTGACTGATATCATGAATAAGGAAAAAGAGACTATAAAAGAATCAAGAGTAGTGATCTGGAAAAACACAGAATATATTTCAGACAAAGAGATTAAAAATACTTATTAAAAAATGATCCTAGGGTCCCCTGGGGGCACAGCGGTTGAGCACTGGGTTGCGAGGCTGCTCACAGTCTCTGCAGTGGTGGTTCCATCTCCCGCCGCTGGCAAGGGTCCCACATGGCACGCAGACCTCTCCTGCCGCACCAGCTGCTCCTCTTGTTACAGGACAGAGAGAAAGAGAGAGAGAGAGGGGCAGCCCAAACCCTGCAAAACTGCCTATTCTAAATGGTTCTGCCATCCGCCGCATCAACACAAAACATATGAGACTTTAATGGGAAGGAACTTTAATACAATTAGGAAACAACACAGGAAAGGCAAAGAATCTAGTTTCTAAATCAAGCAACCAAGTTACCCGTCCCCTCATGGGTAAAACTCCATCCAAATGGGACTGGCCCAGAGCAAGGGCCCAAAGCCTGCCCACAGAAAAGGGTCAGAAACAACCAGACAAGCCCGAAGGAAAAGAGCAAAATCAAAATCAAGATAAAAGCTGCCATTGTCTCCTCCCCACGGGTCTCTCACCCACATCTGTGTCACCCAGTCCACGACCAAAAGACAAGCGCAGTTTCTTCATGTGTCTCTAGGCTCCATGTGCCTCCTCCAGGTCTCCTTCTGGCTCCATCCTGCCTCCTTCCTTCCTCCGTCTCCTCTGCAGCTTCTTCTCTCCCTGCTTAGCTCCACTCTCCCTTGGGAGGGCAGGGAACCTGGAACCTCCCCCTTTCCTGGGGACCACCCGTTACACTCTCAGCAGTGTTTTTCGTCAGTCTGCCTGTTCTGCTCTCCGCTCTGGCTCTGGTGAATTCTCTCACCCTCCCACGCTTCTCACTGTACCCAGTGCTTGTATAGAAGATAAACAAACAAACAAACAAACAAATAAATAATAAATAAATAGGGGCAGGGGCTGACGATGAAGGATATAGTAAAAAGTCCTTATGTGTAGTTAGAGCTCAAAATGTGAGAATAAAGAAAAACTTGAAGAGCTAATAACCCAAGTAATAATTACAGTTTTCAGAATTATTGAAAAGAAAACTCTAAGTCCATAAAACCCAAACAAGGCCTCCCCGGTGGCTCAGCGGGTTTGAGCGCAGCACTGTGAAACTATCCACAGCCTCTGCATGGGGGTTCAATTCCTGGCCCCAGGGAGATTCCCACATGGCGTGACAGACCTCTCCTGTCTTGCCTGCTGCTCCTCTCAGCAGTATTTTTGGACATCTGCCTGTTCTGCTCCCCACTCTGTCTCTGATGAAGCCTCTCACCTCCTGCGCCTCTGACCTGTACCCCAGCTCTTGTATATAAAAAATACATAAATCTTAAAAAATAAATAAAACCCAAACAAAATCAATAAATCTCTTTTACATTTTCACAGACACACACACATATTTACATATCTATAATACCTATATATCCATATGTATTAATGAAGTTGTAGAACACACACACAAAAAAAGATTTTGAAAGATGCTAGAGAAGAAAGAGTGATCTCATACAAAGGAATGGCAATTATAGCCAGACAGCTGAATATCAGCAGCATGCATTGGAAGCCAGAAGATAATGGAATAATATTCAATGTGCTAAGACAAAAAAAATGACAAGGACCAAATAAAGATATTCATATGTTTAAAAACTGCAAGTGTTACATCTCTAAAATCATATAAAAAAGACATATTTCTGGCAGAAGAGAACTGATTTCAAAAAGTCTCGAGATAAAGAAAGAATAGAAGCTATGATATTATACCATGTAAAGGAATATAAACAATTATTACATAAAATATTTAAGGGTTATAAATAAAATAAAATAAGATAGAAAATAAATACTGGAAAAACATGATAAGAAAAAGTAGTAATAGAACTAAAGCATGATAAAGATTTTGTATTGCTTACAATAACAGCAAAGCCATTAGTTCATTTTTGTCTTAATTTAATTAAATGAGCATGTTGAGATAGGCTTAGAAAGAAAAAACAACACAATTACTAGTCAGTTATATGTGACATTAGTAAGTTCTAGACCTCAACAGTACAATATAGTACCTATAGTTTATAAAATAGTTTTCTACAATCTTTTAAGAGAGACGATCTTTAATGTTTTTTATTTTTCCTACAAACAAACCCCAGAGTTCCCTTATATATATTTTATGTTTTGGTGTATTAGTCAATGCACTAGAGAGCAAGAAAGAAGTAAAAAAGGTTAAAAAAAAATTCCTAAAGAAGAGAGATGACAGCACCAAGATGGTAATAAAGAAGACCAATTGTTTTCCTCCCAAAAAAGACATCTAATAATTGACCAAAGGGATACTATACTGATAATCACTAGCCTTCACAGGAAGCTGAAGCACACCTCAGATCTCAGAGACTAATAGAGACTTCACCAGGGGAACATGAAGGAATTCACACTTCACTGAATAGGGAAATGCCTGGAGGCTATGATTCAGATGGGGCACAGACAGCAGGACTGTCAGCTCAGTCAGTGGCCCTCAGAAAGAAGAATGAGCACAGGGTAGAGAGCTCAGCCTTGAACAAAGAGAAGCCCATATGAAAGGTAAGGGGTGTTCCACTAAGACCAGATCCCCAGTAAAGAAAATAACATGGACAAGGTGCTCTGGGCTGCACTCTCCTCTCTTTCTCTCTGACTTTATGAAGAGTATTAACAGTGGAAAGATATCAAGTCTCATATCTGGAACTTTAGAGAAGAGGAAGGAGGGAGGTGCCACAAACATAAGCCAGCCCACAACACAAACCAGAATATTTGCACCACCAGCTGTACCCCTCCAGTCCCTTCTCCCACCAGCTGACTCAGCAATGACAAAAACAGTCTCAGCACCTACAGAGTCAACCAAGGCCCCGCTCCCCTAAATAAAATACAGTGGAGTAAAAACCACACCACCTGCTAGAAAAGTAAAAGCAATTCAACTCTTTAAATTACTGATACACAAATTTAAAACTAGGAAATATACAAAGTAACAAAATGGGCAGACAGAAAAAAAAATGTAACACATGCCAAGTGAAAACCTCAATATCACAGGGAGAAAACAACTCTCCACACTCCAACAACAAAGACATATCAGGTAGTTCAAAATAGGTCTTATGAAGAATTCAAGAGATAGAGAAAAATCTCAGAATTACAAGACAAATGAGATAAGAGAACTCAGAAACGTTAATCAAAGAGATACAACAAAGTTCAGAAAAACATATTAATGAGTTCAAATAAAATTAATGAACAGAAAATAGAAACTGGAGCTTTATATTAGAAAATAATGCTGATGCAGGATGTAAAGAAATTAATGAATTAAATCAAAAGCTCTAGAAACATTACAGAAGCAGAATATCTCAGTGACTTCAAAGATAACAAGACACAAAGGATCAAGGTGAAAGAAAAGAGAAATAAGACCTTAAAAAAAATTAAGTACTTCTGCAAGAACTATCCAACTGCATTAAGATAATGGATATCCCAGAGGGGAAGAGAGAGAAGGAAACAGAGAGCTTTCAAAGAAATGATAAAAACTTGCCAAACCTGGTTAAGGAACTAGATATATATATATATTTTTTTTTAAATCAGAACAAAGAAGGAATATTGAAGGTGGCTAGGTGATAAAGGAGGTAACATACAGGTATTCTATCAGAGTTTCATCACGTTCTCAACAGAGACAAGAAGGGAATATAGCATTATAGTCAAAATACTCGAAGATAAAATTTCCACCTAAGAATATTATGTCCTATAGGACACTCTGATAAAGGGAGAATAAAAGACTTCCCAGAAAAACAAGGTGAAGTAGTTTTGTTAGGGGCGAAAGTATGTCCTAAAGCTAAATCCATACAGGCTTTGTGGACTCCACTCCCACTCTAGGCCAAGCCAAAAGACACTGGGAGAGACAAATCCCATCATCACCAAAGGAAGGTGGCTGGAACCTGAGGGTGGGTTAAGCAGCCAGGTTGGTATAAAAACCAGACACGTGGACTTTGTGGGGGGGTTCCCATTTGGCTCTCCACCAGCTCGTGGAGTGCCTTTGGGTTTCCAGGTCGGCGGATCAGGTAGGATGCATTAAAGACTTTATGTCCCTGTTTTCTCCCTGAGTTGTACATTTCCTCATTTCCCTTTCCCTTGTAAATAAACCTTTATTTAACCTTTTGTGTGTGCCTGTAGTGGAGTATAAATAAGTCCCTTTTAAGCGTGCGGGTGAGGACCCACAGCCAGGCAACCTGTTTTTATATTGGAGTTGCTCCATAGCAGTGTCAATAAGAGCTCCCCTAGAAATGTTAAAAGTTCTCCTATCTAAATTGAAGAGAAATCCACAAAAATATTAAACAAAACCAAACAGATATAATTAGAAAAACTGTTGGAATACAAAGAAAGCCTCAGTAGATATTTATGAAGGCAGCACACACAAAAAAGAAACTACAGACTAATATATCTGATGAACCAAATCTTGCCAAACTGAATCCAGCAATACGTTATGAAAATCACACATCATTATAAAATGGGATTTATTCCAAGGAGACAAGTTTGGTTCAACATACTCATATAAATAAACATGATATACCACATTAACAAAAATAATATCATCTCAATAAATTCAGAAAAGACATATGACAAGATTCAATATCATTTAATGATTAAAAATGAGTATTGAAGAAACACATCTCAACACAATAAAGGCTATAAATGGCAAACCCATAGCCAATATTATACTCAGTGGTGAAAAACTGAAAGCTTCTTCTAAGATTAGGAACAACACAGGATGTCCTCTATCATTAGTACTATTAAATAATTTTGGAAGTCCCAGGCAGAGAAATTAGACAAGAAAAAGATATAAAAGGTATCTAAACTGGAAAGGGAAAATGAAACATCACTATTTGCTGATGACAAAATAATATATAGAAAATCCTAATATTGCAATTAAAGTTTTTAGAAATAAAGTGTCAAACTAGAAAATTAGTATTTTTGGGATATATATAAATAATGAACTAGTAGAATAAGAAATCAGAAAACAGCTCAGGTATAATCACATCAAAAAAGAATTAAATACCTTGGATAAATTTAACGAAATAAGTGAAAGTCGGCATGCCAAAAACTGTAAGCCATTGTTAAATGAAATAAAAGATGGTGCAAAGCAATGGAAAGTTTCCCTTACTCAAGGATTAGAAGAGCTAACAGCATTAAAAGGGCTATATTACCTAAAGCAATATACAGATGTAATGCAATCCCCCTCAAAATCCTACTGGCATTCCTCACAGAAATAGAAACCCCCTCAAAATAATCATGAAATTTATTTGGAACAACGAAAGTTTTCAATAGCAAAACACCCCTGAGGTGGGGGGCGGGGCGGAATGGAGAGCCCAGAGATAAAATCACACACACAAGGGAATATAATTTATAATAAAGAAACCAAGTGCTTACAAGAGGAAGGAAAGTCTCTTCACTGAATGGCTTTGGGGGAAAATAGCCATATGTAAAAAATTAAAAAATTAAATATTAAACACCACTTACACCCACACATAAAAACTAATTTAGAATGGACTGGACTTAGAAACCATAATATTAACAAGGAAATATTAAAAATAGAAATAAAAAAGGAAACCAAAATAAAGACCAGTAGATGCAGTTATTTTTAAGTAGACAAAATGAAGAAATCAACAAAACTCTGGAAAGATTAATAAAATATAGTACAATATAACTATAATTATGGCAGAATTAAATATATAAGGTATATCACAGTTGCATATCCATAATTTGAAAACTCAGGTGAAATGGACTAAATTCTAAAGGAAACAACTTATTATAACTATCATTAAAAAAGTGAGTTCTTGAAAAATTTTCCAAGTAAATATCAAGTTAAATGAGTTCAACCAACATTTAACAAACAACTCAAATTCTACACATTTTCTTCAGATAATAGGAGAAATGTAGTATACCCCAATTATTTCAAACAGTTAGAAGGTATTGATAGGAACTGAGTATAGATATGAAAAGACTGGTTAAAAAATAAGATTTACATTTCTTCCTCCCTCAACAACACATGAACAAACACCTTAAAAAACTATTAGAAAATTAAGTAGAGTATAACTTTAAAATTCTCATTGACATGAAAAAAAATTGCTAGTCTTACTATACTAATTATTATACTACTAATAATTATACTAATTATTATACTTACTATACTAATTATTTTGCAAATATATATACACCACAAATTATCATGTCATATCTCTAAAGCTAATGTAATGCTGTGTCAATCACTCCCTTAAGAAATGATGTTGAGTTATAATGTAATATAAAAATATGTACACTATGATGTACTACTACTTGAATCCTGTTTCTTATCAGTAGCTCTCTATTGCCTTTCCATCCTCTGGTTCATCCTGTCTAATATGCCACTCACTAGAAAGATGAGCAGATAAATACATTAAATAAGAGAACGGATGGCTATCTGATACAAAGTCACAATTGCAAGATTGCATTAAGTATCTATTCCTGGGTAAATCCCAGAAGTTACTGGGTTAAAATAACATTTATCGCACAGTTTCTGTGGGTAAGAAATCCAGCTGTGGATGTTAGGCATCCTCTGGGTCAGAGTATTTTTGTGGCCATAGTAACATGTTAGCACTGTAGTTATCCAAAGACTGGAATGATGTTTACCCACTTGTAAACTGAGTCAATGCTATTGGTTGGATTCAATTCCTCTCTGGATATGGCCTGAATACCCTTGCTATCTGGACATTTCCACAAGGCAGCTCATAATGTGACAGCAGTTTCCATCAGGGTAAGTAATAGCAGTAAAGAGAGAGTGTGACCAAGACGGAACCTACTACTCTCATGAGCAACATCCCATCACTTTTGCCATTCTGTGTGGTACAAATAATAAAGGCAACAGGACATCTGATTAAACAAAGATAATGTATCATTGGAGTGATCTGAAAAGACCTCAAAAGGCCTGGCTTTGGATGAAGACATCCATGCAGATGACTTATATGCAGAAAAGAAAAAAGAGGGAATGGCATGATGTTAACACCAAAGAGTTGGTTTTAGGTGAATGCGTATGAAGAAAGAATAAAGGGAGATTGGTTTCTAGGACCTAGTACAAGTAGGTGCATGACAAATATTTGTTGAATGAATGAACAAATAAATCCTAAGCCTTTTCCTATTTGCCGCTTTAAAGAATACACAGTTTAAGAAACTGACCTTTTTTCCCCACAAGCATGCATTTGACCACTGTGAGCAGTCAAGAGCCTAGTGGCTCCTGTGACCCAATGCCGCAGTGGGTCTGGGCCTTGCAGATTTTTCAGTTGAAGATGGAGGTGGGAGATCAACATAAAGGAATCTGCCAATTACAGGTTGGATTGAGGGTTCTGGGGGAGGAAAGTGGAGCAGGCAACTAGGGAAAGAGCTAAATGAAAGGAATTGGTGATTATGGAAATCAAGAGCTCCAAGGTTTATCATACAATGATGTCTTCTTCTGTGATGAGCAGTACTCATTCAGTGCCAATTATTCTTCACTAATTCCTTGATGTAGCATAGAGTTACTATATAGCATTTCATGTCTGTCAGTCACAAAGTCTAATGAGAGTACATCTGGTTTCATGGTTTAAGATTCAAATGTGCCAGTATGTTCTCATTGGGAAAAGTGCTTATGATGTTGTTTTTCTTCTTTTGGTAACAGGTTGAAGGTGGGCAGTAGTAGTGATGGTGTAAGGGAGTTATCATCATCACCATTAGCTCTGCGGGGTGTTTTTCTTTGTCCCAAACGACAAAGATGAAAAATGGAATGTCTGTTCACAAGTGAGTGTGTGTGTGTGCATGCATGCACACATGCAGGGAATGTGTCCATTTTTACATGGAAATTTAGTTTTGTTTTTTAAACTGAAGTTCAAATAAGAATTTGTGTGTATTCACAAATTTATTCCTTCTCTAATGGGACCCTGAAGTCTCTTGAGTGATCACAGTAACAAAAGGCATCTCTTTCCTTGAAGCCAATGTTTTTTTTTTAATTATTTTTTATTATTTTTCAAAGATTTATTTATTCATTTACACACGAGCTGGGGTACAGGCCAGATGCGTGGGAGGTGAGAGGATTCACCAGAGACAGAGTGGGGACCAGAACAGGCAGATTGACAAAATACACTGCTGAGGGGAGCAGTGGGAACGACAGGAGAGGTCTGCTGCACCATGTGGGACCCTTGCCAGCTGGCCGGGATCTAACCAGCACTGCAGAGGCTGCGGACATCTTCACAGTGTGGCACTCAACTGCCTGCACCACCAGGGGAGGCCCTGGTTTTATTTTTTAAAGATTTATTTATACATACAAAAACTGGGGTACAGGCCAGAGGTGCTGGGAGGGGGGTGAGAGGATCCACCGGAGACAGAGTGGGAAACAGAACAGGCAGACTGACTGAGATACACTGATGAAGGGAGCAACTGTGAGACAGGAGAGGTCTTCTGCACCATGTGGGTATCTCCCTGGCTGCCCGGGGATTGAACTCATGCTACAGAGGCTATGGACAACTTCACAGCACTGTACTTTACCCCTTGGGCCACCAGCGAGGCCCCAAAGCCGATGGTTTTGATTTGTACTTCTTAAGGGGTCAATATTGATTTGGAAATTAAAGGAAATGGTAGATTCTGAGAAACTGTAGAATCTAAATTTACAAGGGACACTCTCCTAGAGTCTATTTTAGTCTCAGCTAAAATATATATACAAGTAGAGAAGACAAAACTTGTCTACCCAGTGCCTCCAATCTTTTGAATTAATGAAACAACCTATATGTTTATAAGTAATGAGCCCAAACGTAAGCTGTCATTATCACTTAACTTCACGTTTTGTTTGTATTTGTTTCTGATGGGGGACAAAAGACAGTAACGTGGGCCTTTTATCTGATTTCAAATCTTTGCCCAAAAATAATATCACATTTTCATTGTTTCCTGTTTCCCATCCCATAAAATGAAGCACTACATCATGTTGAGACAAGGAAGAACAGTAATGTGAAATTATTATTATCATTATTATTTTTGTAGAACCAGAACTAGAAACTTTACCTCTAGGTTTCCAACCCAGTTATTTCTCTTTTATGTGTGTGAATTATTTTTTTTTTTATTTTGTGCTCTGGTAATGTTATTTTACAGCGTTGTTTGTATTTTGGGAATATTCTTAAGATAGCAAGAATTGTGGTCCTGGTCTTCTTGTATACATTCAACATTCCAAGTGTGAGATTTTATTAGGTACATTTTAGAATACTTGCCTTAGGTTCCTTATCAGTGTGTTTAGTTATGTGGTGAGGTGGTTAAAACTTTCTAAACAAATTCCTTCATTTTTCATCTCTGCTATTGCCTAAATCTAGAGAAATTTCTTTAGCACAAAAGAATGCCACTGTATCATTAAGTTCAAGAAGCAACACTCACTATCTCTTTACATTTTAATGAACCCAGAATTGAAACAGCACACTATTTTTCCCCATTATCTTACAGATCTTGGGGGGTAATAAGTGGGAAAGCTCTATTTAGGATATAGAGGCTTGTCTGCTGTAACTTTACTGTGTCTGTGCCAACAAAGAACACAAGGCTCTTGGGATGTAACTCCAAAAGCAAAAGTTAATTCAGGATTAACCAAGAATAGTAACTGGCAATTTATGAAAGAAGGTTTTAATTGCCTTTGCATTTATCTTTAAAATCACTATTTATTGGATGTGGTTTTCTAAATTTCTGAGTGACTTTTTCATTTCTGAAAATATTTATTTTTAGAAATACACTGGAATTTGGAGTCCAGGATATTTAAAAAAATGTTTTTGTCTAATACTGAAATGATCATTATTACTACTGATCATCACTTATTATGTACAAAACTATTTTTTAACACATACTTCTTTTGGGACTCCTAAGTCTTTTTTCTTTTTTTTTTTTTCAAAGATTATTTATTTATACAAGCATTGGGTACAGTCAGAAGCGCAGGAGGTTGAGAGAATTCACCAGAGCTAGAGCAGGGAACAGAACAGGTAGACTGATGAAATACACTGCTGAGGGGAGCAGCGGACGCGGCAGGAGGGGTCTGCGCACCATGTGGGACCCTCGCCGGTGGCCAGGGATCAAACTGTTGCTGCAGAAGCTGCGGGCAGCTTCGCAGCCCAGTGCTCAACCACTGTGCCACCAGGGGAGGCCCTGTACAAAAACTTTAACAAGGCAAAATTTTTATAAGTAAATGGAGATTTATAATCATATGAAATTAAACATATGTGTGTATTTATATATTTATAATGAGCAGATACTGAATACCCAGCTATTGGAATGTCATTTTAACTGATACTTAAAAGATGAAAGGGTTCTCTCTAGATAAGTCCCTTTAACTTAGAGAGATATGAAAGTACCTTTCACAACTCTCTAAAGACACTTCAGAGAAGACTTCTCCTGAGTCTCTCAATCTAAATAATGCCTTCATCGTAAAATTTTCCCTTCTAACTTTTATTTTCCTTTTTTATCAATTATCATTATTTAGACTATTCATGTTCATTTCTATGCTAGGTTAACATTTTTATCATTAGACTATAAATCCTACGAAGACAAGTACTGTCTCTATCTTGCTTATTATTGTAGCATAATACATAGTCTGGTAAATAATAGGTGTTCAAACGTTAATGAATGAAAAGATAATAGACTATATCATGTGCAATTATAGCTATTATTTATTGAATATTTACTCTCTGCCAAGCACTTCAAAAATATTTCATCTAAACCTCTAAAGATGAGTGAAAGTAGACACCTTAATATTATGAATGAGGCAACTTAACCTTAACCTCAGAAAGTTTAAATAAACACTCTAAGACCACACAGCTAATAAGTGGCAAAATTATAATTTGAATACCAAGTCTAGTGTCCTCCTTTGGGCTACACAGCATTGATTTCTTCTTTCTTGCTCCCTCCCTCACTTCTTCCCTTCTCTCTCAATTGCTTTCCTTCCTTTGCAATTTTTCTCTGTCTCTCTCAAAATAATTTATCAATACAAATGAGTATATATAACCCATTTACATAGGTTTAAAGAACATTGATAAAATAAACATCCCTGATCCTATCACTCAGCTTAAAGCTAGGGCTTTTGAAATAACAAATATAGTTCCCTTATCACAGTTATCTCATTTATCATAAGTATATACATAAATCATTTCTTTATTCTTCTATTTTTGCATGAAAATGAAATCATGGCGTACTTCAGAGGACAAGCAGAGGGAATATTTTCTCATTCATTCTACAAAGCTAGCGTTACCTTAATACCAAAACCAGGCAGTGGTATTATAAGAAAATGCAAATTTTTCTCATGAACATAGATACAAAACCCTCAACAAAATATTAGTAAAATGAATCCAACAATCTGTAAAAGCAATTCATCCCATGACTAAGTGGGATTTATTCCAGGAATGCAAGACTGATTCAACATTAATCAACATGTGATCTATCACATCAGCAGGGGAAAAAGGAAAAACATATGACTATATCTATAGACAGAAAATCATTTGACAAGATCCAACACCCATCCATGATAAAACTCACAATGAAGGGCCTCCCCGGTGGCACAGCGGTTGAGCACTGCGTTGCAAAGCTGCCTGCATCCTCTGCAGCACTGGTTTGATCCCCCGCTGCCCCGGGGACTGGAGGAGGGTCCCACATGGCGCGCAGACCTCTCCTGCCGCCCGCTGCTCCCTCAGCAGTGTACTTCGGTCCTTCTGCCTGCTCTGCTCCCAGCTCTGGCTCTGGTGAATTCTCTCACCCTCCCGTGCTTCTGACTGTACCCAGTGCTTGTATAAATAAATAAATAAATCTTAAAAAAAAAAAAATCACAGTGAAATGGGAATTTATGGAAACCTTCTCAACCTGAAAAAGAATATCTGTAAGACACATATGACTAACGTCATAATCATATGTGGCTAACATAATGGTGAGAAACTACAAACTTTCCCACTAGCATCAAGAACAAGTCTAAGAGGTACCTTAAATCATTCCTTCTCAACATCATATTGGAAGTCCTAATTGGCACAATAAGACAAGAAAAGGAAATGAAAGGTATACAGATATACATATTAATTTGTTCACAAATTAATATGAGGATATTTATACAGAATATACAGAAGAATGGACAAAAATTCCTAGAAGTAATTAGTGATTTTAGCAAGGTTGCACAACACAGTTAAGAGACAAAGGTATGTTGTTTTCCTATACACCAGCAACAAACAAGTGGAATTTGAAATTCAAAATACAATACTATTTACATTAGCACACTCCAAATGAAATACTTATGAATTCAGCAAAAATATGTATAAGTTCTATATGAAGAAAGATATAAAACTAATGAAAAACAATAACTTATTGGATATTAATAAATACAAATTAATAAATGGAGAGCTATAAGATATCCATGGATTGGAAGACTCAATATTGTCAAGATGTCCATTCTGATAAAAAAAAAAATGTTCAATTCAACACCAATTAAGATCCATCAAGTTATTTAATGGATACCAGAAAAATGATTCTAAAGTTTATATGGAGAGGCAAAAGACCTAGGATAGACAACACGAGATTGAAAGGGAAGAAAAAAGTTGCAGGACTGACACTTCAATTTCAAGAATTACTACAAAGCTACAGAAATAAAAATAGTGGTAGTGATGAACAGATAGACGAATAGATCAGTGGAGCACAACAGAGAGCCTAGAAATAGACTTTCCTAAAAAACAGTCAAATTATCTGTGGCAGAGAAGCAAAGGCAGCAAACTGGAGTGAAGAGAGACCGGTCAACAAATGGCACTGAAAAAATTGCATATCCACATGCAAAGGTAAATAAGAACCTAGACATAGATATTACACCCTTCACAAAAAATTAACTCAAAATGGGCCATACATCTAATGTAAAAATATAAAACTCCTAAAAGATAACACACGAGAAAAACCCAGATGACCTTTGATATGGTAATGACTTTTTAGATAAAACATCAAAGACACAATCTAGGAAAGAAATAATTTATAAGTTAGATATTAAAAGTTAGTATTAAAAATAAAACTTGCTCCTCTAAAGACAGTGTCAATAAGATGACAAGCAGAAACTGAGAGAAAATGTTTGTAAAAGATAAATTTGACAAAGGTCTCTTTATCAAAATATACAAAAACTCTGAAAGCTTCACAAAGAAGATAACCAGCAACCAAAAATAAAAACAAAATGAAGGCCTCCCCAGTGGCGCAGCAGTTGAACGCTGGGTTGTGAAGCTGCCTACAGCCTCTGCAACGCTGGTTCAATCCCCGGCTGCTGGGCGAGGGTCCCACATGGAGCGACAGACCTCTCCTGCCGCCCGCTCCCCTCAGCAGTGTACTTTGTCAATCTGCCTGTTCTGCTCCCACTCTGGCTCTGGTGAATTCTCTCACCCTCCTGAGCTTCTGACTTTACCCAGTGCTTGTATAAATCAATCAATAAATCCATCAATCTTTAAAAAAAAAAAAAGCCACAAACAGAAACTTAAAAAACAAATGACCAAAGAACTAAGCAGATACTTCACCAAAAAGATGTACAGATGGCAAATAAGCACATACTATATCTTCAGGAAGTGCAAATTAAAAAATGAGATTTTGCAACACACCTGTTAAAATGGTGGTGGACATTCTATGGGGACCACACCTGAGAAAATAAAGCAACAATGAAAAAAAAAGAAATAAAATAAAATAAAATGACCCAAATCCAGAACAATGACACCAGCAAATGCTGATGAAGATGTGGAGCAAAAGGTGCTCTCCTACATTGATTGTGGGAAGGCAACATAATAAAGCCACTTTGGAAGACTAAACATACTCTTATCTTATGATCCAGCAATAATATCCCTTAATATTTACCCAAGGGAGATAGCAATGTCTACCAGCAACTTTGTTCATAATTTCACTTACAAGCAACCAAGGGTCCTTCAGTAGATGAATGAGTGAATAAAATGTGGAATACCCAGACAATGAAATATTTTTTTAATAATAAATTCTAATTTTATATTCCCCATACAATTTCAACCTCCCCATTCTGACCCCAATCCCTCCCCTCCTGCCCCCCCCAAAAAAAAGTGTCTCTGGTTCATAGTTTTTTGTTGATTTTGATTTTCACTTTCTTATAGTTATTCATTTTCCTGGTCCCTTATTTAAGTTTCTAGATTCCTGCTATGAGTGAGACCATCCAGTATTTTTCTTTTTCTTTCTGGCTTATTTCGCTGAGCATGATCCCTTCCAGCGCCATCCATGTTGCTGCAAATTGCATGTGTTTATCTTTTTTGAATGCTGAATAATATTCCATGCTGTATATGGACCACATCTTCTTGATCCAGTCATCTATTTTGGGCATTTGGGTTGTTTCCAAAGCTTAGCTATTATAAACAGTGCTGCTATAAACATAGGGTGCAGGTATTCTTTGGAATTGATGCTTCTGTGTCCTTTGGGTAAATACCTAGGAGTGGAATTGCTGGATCATATGGAAACTCTATGTTTAGTAGGTCCAGAAATCTCCACACAGCTCTCCATAGTGGTTGGACCAGTTTGCACTCCCACCAACAGTGCAGGAGAGTTGCTTTTTCTCCACACCCTTGCCAACATTTGTTGTTGCTAGTTTTTTTAATATGTGCCATTCTCACTGGTGTAAGATGGTATCTCATGGTAGTTTTGATTTGCATTTCCCTGATTACAAGTGATGTTGAACATTTTTCATATGCCTGTTGGCCATTTGCATTTCTTCTTCAGAGAAGTTTCTTTTTAGCTCTTCTGCCCATTTTTGACTGGATTATTTTCTTTGTTGTTGTTGAGTCTCATCAGCTCTTTGTAGATTTTTGTGATCAGTCCTTTATCATTGGTGTTGTGCAAAAATGCTCTCCCAGTTGGTGGGGTTTCTCTTTGTTTTTGTTATTGTCTCTTTTGCTGTGGAGAAGCTCTTTAATTTGATGTAGTCCCAGCTGTTTATCTTTGCCTTCACTATCACTGCTTGGGTGATGTGTCTGTAAAGATGTCTTTGATGTGCAAATCACGTAGTGTTTCGCCTATATTTCCTTCTATGTATTTTATGGTTTCAGGTCTTATGTCTAGCTCTTTAATCCATTTTGAGTTGGCTTTTGTGTATGGTGTGAGGTAGTGGTCAAGCTTCATTCTTTTGCATGTAGCGACCCAGTTTCCCAGCACCATTTATTGAACAAACTTTCTTTGCTCCAATGCATAGTCTTTGCTCCTTTGTCAAAGATTAGTTGATCATAAATCTTTGGGTTTATTTCTGGATTTTCTATTCGATTCCAGACAATGAAATATATTCAATGTTTAAAAAAGCTATCAAGTGATGAAACTGCATTAAAATCATACAATTTGTAATATTTTAAGACTGACTTGTTTCACTTAGTACTATGCATTGATGGTTGTTCTATCTCTTTCCATCACTTGATAACTTGTTTCACTTTTTTTTAAGTTGCATGATTTTGTGGAAATATGGATTTACAACACTATACTACATTCAGAGGTACAGGGTCACACCTCTTCAGATGTTGTTACCATGCCAACAAGGAATCCATAGGTCCCCACCATGGTCCACTGGGTCCTCTTCCCCCTTTGCTCTGATCCTTCTCCATTCACCTCTGGCAGCTTGAATTCTATAGTCAGATTCCAAGGATTTTATTTTTTCTTTCTCTATCCCTTTGTTTCAGTTCTTTCTATTTTATTATATATATATATATATATATACATATATATACACACACACACACACACACACACACACATATTTCTTCTTCTGACTTATTTTGCTTAACATAATCCCCTCCAGTTTTCACAAATGGCAAGACTTCATTTTTTTTTTTTTTAACAAAACAAACCAAAGAGATCACAAACTGAGATTTGTGTTAATAGGTAAGGCCCTGGTTTGAAAAGTTGAAATGCAACGCACTAGGAATTGTACTGCATACAGTTGAATCTTCTTTCAATCACAGTGGTCAGGGGCATAGGGACAATCTTCAGGAAATAATTCAGAGGGAATATATTGGCTGAGAACTGAAAATGTTTACTTTGCAGCCCTCGTAGATTGCAAGTACTTTCATAAGCTTGAACAAGTTATTTTAATTTCCCCATGATACTTTACTTATATTAAAAAGTAGACCCTTGCAGAGGGACTTATCTTTCAGAGGCTTTCTAATTATAACAATTAACTCCTCATCTGAGAGGAGAAAGCATACATTGTACAAATAGGCAGGACGATATACAATATAAAAAAATAAAAGAATTAATGCCTTGCTATAAAATAAAGAATATAACTACTCAAAAGCAGTCTCCCAAACATATGCACAAGTTGTAAATTCATTTTTTCAATAAATATTGTGCTACTATACATGTATGTATATTTACATCTATAATTAAAAAATGTCAAATTAATGTGATTATTTAATTTCATATCCTCTTTTTCATTTAAGCCAGAACTTCATAGAATTATCCTTTGTGCAAAATAATACATCCATTAAGTGGATATGCTATAAACAAATATTTTAATTTACTATTCCTCTCCTTGTGGTAATTAGGTCATTGGCTATATTTCTCTTCATTCATATAATTTCTGTCTCTGGTAGAGTATTTCCTTAGGATATTACTCCAGAAGTTATTTTATTGGATAGGTAGTTGGGTATTTCAATTTTTTTAAAGATTTATTTATTTATTTATACAAGCACTGGTGTACAGTCAGAAGCATGGGAGGGTAGAGAATTCACCAGAGCCAGAGTGGGGAACAGAACGGGCAGACCAATGAAGTACACTGCTGAGGGGAGCAGCGGGCGCGGCAGGAGAGGTCTGCGTGCCATGTGGGACCCTGGTCCCACAGGCGGGGATTGAACTGGCGCTGCAGAGGCTGTGGGCAGCTTCGCAACCGAGCGCTCAACTGCTAAGCCACCGGGGAGGCCCAGGTAGTTGGGCATTTCTAAAGGTTTCTGATAATGTTTTAAGTAGGACCTAACAGTTTATGTTTCTTCCAGTAATGTATAACTATAATATTTTTCTAACTCTTACTTTTAAAATATAAATGTGGACTATTAGCACAAAGTTGGAAAATAGCAGTTTCTAGTCTTTTCATATTTGGAAACACTATGGGCTAAGACACACCTGAGCTTGTGTAGGGGAAAGGATTTTTTCAGGTATCCTGATATATTCTCATTTATCAGGCACCAGATTTCAAGGCCCTTGCTCAAGTTAGACACCCTATCAATATTGCTGATGGATAATTGAATATGCAGAGCTGATGTTGATAAAGGAAAACACCAAAATAAAAACAAAAAAGAAAAAAAAAAAAAGACAAAGCAGGGTTTTAATTTAATCAGATCTTCTCTGCGGTTAGATAGATCAACCGTATTTCTATTGAAAATGCAACATTTTGGTGAGTTTGAAAATCCATGTCAGGAAATGCCCCCAAGAGAACAAAACATGTATCAGGTGATAATGGATGTTATTACTGGAATCACATTTATCCCTTTTTTTTTTCCTGACTCTCACTCAGCCACAGTAAATTTTAATATGTGTGTCAGATTTCCTACAATTTATATAAAAGGAAACTCTTTGGGGAAGATAACACCAGAGTGTCCACATGATTTCATGCTGCAGTCTCAGCTTACGTCTAAAGCTAATGTCAGTTTCTCGTACCTTCACCTGCAGAGATGTCAACAGAATATGCTCGTTCAAAATGAATGTGTCCCTCTGACTGGTATTTTTGATGGGCCTGGCTGTGCTTCTACTTTCAGAAACCACCCCCTTCTGTGATCACATGAAAAATAGACCCATCTTTTAAGACAAAAATAATGTTTGCTTCACTGAACGCTTTCTTAAAATCACTTTAGATTTAGAATCTATTGGCTAATCTTTGTGTCATATCTTGTATACAAAACTGTTCAATGTATACTGGTTCTCAATGCAGGTCCTGAACACTAATGGAATAGGTTGACTTTTGAAATGTTCAGAAAGAGATAATTATTTCTTTTATTTTTAGTCTTTTTTATTTGCCTCTTCTAGAAATCAAGTTTTTTTAATGGATTTTACCAATTGAGAATTGAAATGTATACTAGCCGGCACCCTAAGACACAACATAGATAGACATTGAGAGAGCATATGTGTAGATTATGGCAACAAGAATGTGGTAATGGTAGATGAGACTAATGTCCCTGAGTGACAGGAAAAAGTACGATGATATCTCTGTGGGGGTGCATTCCATTGGGTAGGGAATGACATGGGAATGACAATGCCTGGCTTCAAACAGCTAAAGCATGGTCAGGTGAAGATGGACCAAGAGGGTATTATACTAAAAGAAAGAAGTTAAGAGGAAGAAAGAAAAATACAGGGCCTCCCTGGTGGCACAAGGGGTTAAGATGCAACCTATGAAGCTATCCAAAGCCGCTGCAGCATGAGTTCCATCCCCAGCCAGGGAGCTACCCACATGGCACAGCAGACCTCTCCTATCTTGCCTGCTGCTCCCCTCACCAGTGTATTTCAGTCAATGCCTGTTCTGTTCCCCACTCTGTCTCTGGAAAATACTCTCATTCCCAACACCTCTGGCCTGGACGCCAGTTCTTATATGCATAAATAAATCTTTAAAAAAAAAAAAAAGAAATAAACAATATAATTTCACTCATATTTGGCAGATAAACAAAATAAAGTGAAAACAAACTTTTCAACTATGGGAACAAAATAGTGAATACCAGAGGGTAGTAAATGGGATCAGTTGTACGGCAATGGAAGGAAACTAGACTTTTGGTGACAAGCATAATGTAGCCTATACAGATGTTGATATATGTCTGTACACCTGAAACCTATATAATGTTATGAGTCAATGTGAGTCCAATTAAAATAGTTTAGAAAAATGAAATTAAATATGTAGTCAAAAATGGATGTATTGAGGCAGCTCTCCTGCCCACCTGTGAATATGTAGGTGCCTCTTTTTTTCATTCTTCCTAATGAACCAATCCTTTTAAAATGTAAAAACAAAACAAAAAAATGTATTAAATGTCTGACTTTCCAATCTATGGGGAGGATTTTGTGCATGTATGGATCTATGTTCCTAAGCATGGATGATAATGATATTCATTCATTCATTCATTCACTTACTCGTTCAGCAACCATCGTTTCCATTACTGGGGACATAGCAAAGAACAAGAAAATAATATCCCTCCCTTGGCCTCCCCGGTGGCGCAGCAATTGAGCGCTGGGCTGCGAAGCTGCCCGCAGCCTCTGCAGGGCCGGTTCCATCCCCGGCCTCTGGCAAGGGTCCCACATGGCGCGCATACCTCTCCTGCCGCCCGCTGCTCCTTCCAGCAGTGTACTCGGTCAGTCTGCCTGCTCTGCTCCCCGTTCTGGCTCTGGTGAATTCTCTCACCCTCTCGTGCTTCTGACTGTACCCAGCGCTTGTATAAATAAATAAATAAATAAATAAATAGATAGATAGATAGATAGATAAATAAATAAATATAAATAAATCTTTAAAAAAAAAAAAGAATATCCCTCCCTTCAAGATACTTGTTGTATTCCATATAAGCACAAAATAATGAATAAATAAAAAAAAGTTAAAATAATGGACAATGTTGATAGAGAACAGAGGGTGGCTTCCCTAGGTAGAATAATACAAGAAACCTTAACCAGGGAGTTTGCCTTTAAGACAAGATTTTAATGAGAAAAAGAAACAGTTGTGCAAATATCTGAAGGAAGAGAATGAAAGGAAGAATGAACCTTGGACCGAGGTAATTAGGCAGCTACACTCTTGCCTCATAGGAAGGAGAAAATGAAAACCAGCATAAATGAATCAGGCAAGAATGGGATATGGTGAGGCTGTGGAGATGAATGGAATCAAACCAAACAGGGTTTGGCGGTATGGTGATAACACGGGATTATATCTGAATGAAATGGACAAGTCAGGGAGGTTTTAATTAGAGAGATTTCTTCCTCTGACTTTGGTTTAGCCTTCGTATCCTTACTCTGAAAATTTTATGACCCATTTACCCCTTCATTCCTAGTTATATTATAATTCTACTTGTGCAACTCAAAGGTCTTCTAAATAAATATCTTTTTAAAGTATTGGTTTAGGGGAAAATAATTTTTGAAGCTAGAAACATCGTCAAAACTCATCATTGAAAGCAGTAACAACAACAAACTATTTAACCAATGTGTCAACTTCTACATTTTCAAATTCCCCAGCTTCTTTTATGCAATTATAGAAAAACTGTACTTTCTCCATAGACCTTTTATACAGATGGTAAACCACAGACAGAAAAAAAGTAAAAAACTCCATCCTTGGGCCTCCCTGGTGGCACAGCAGGTTGACTGCAGCGCTGGGAAGCTGTCCGCAGCCTCTGCAGCACCAATGATTCCCAGCTGCCCAGGGAGATTCCCACATGGCGCGGCAGAGCTCTCCTGTCTCACCGGGTACTCCCCTCAGCAGTGTCTTAGGTCTGTCTGCCTGTTCTGTTCCCTGCTCTGTCTCTGGTGAATTCTCTCACCCTCCCAGGTCGCTGGCCTGTACCCCAGTTCTTGCATAAATAAATAAATCTTTAAAAAACAAACAAACAAAAAAAACTCCATCCTCTGTGATTACAAAAAAAAAAAAAAAAAATCCCTCCCAACATTTCTGAATATTTCCAGGGAGTGCTTTCAAGTCCTGGTTGATTTTCTCCATTCTTGCTCTGAACTGTTGCTTCCAGCTTCTCCCCCATCACTGCCAGAAGTTTTGTTTCTATTTCCTCATGTCATTGAATTCTTTGCTCTTTGCTTTGCCTTAAAACATTGCCAGGATGCCCTTCCTTCATTGCCAAGATAATGTTAGCAAGAGGCTGAAATCAAGTTGTGATAGATACTGAACTTGGCCTAAAACTGGAAGATTATAATAAAGTCGTGTTGTGATGAGGCTGAATTGAGTCAAACATAATAACCTAAACAAATCCCTTGTTGAAGGAGAATGCAACTGAAGAAAATTGGCAGATCCTATTTGAAAATGCAGCCATATTCTAGGATACTTGGTTTTTGGACCTCAATATGTGAAGTTTTGGAGGACACAATTCAACCCATAAGAAGGATTTAAAAAACATTGCAGAGTCCATCAGCAGGCCAACAAACAGAAAATTGCTACTGACCCCAAATCATCATTTCTCCAGTCATATGAAACACCTTCTAGACTGTTGTGCTTACATGGGCCCAGATTGTTACACTGATAAAGTTCTTTCCTATTGCTCTTGCTTTGTCCTTTCCACAGTGCTATAATCTCAACTTTCTGTTTGTTGTCCTTCTGATGGATTCTGCAATCTTTTTTAAATCCTTCTTATGGGTTGAATTGTGTCCTCCAAAACTTCACATGTTGAGGTCCAAATACCAAGTATCCTAGAATATGGCTGTATTTTTAAATAGGATTTGCCAGTTTTCTTCAGTTGCATTCTCCTTGTTAGGTATTCATTTAGGTTATTAAATCAAATGCTTATTATCACTGCCTGCAGTATCTGTATTGCATTATCTCTAGTCATGGCCATATTAACTAATATTCAATTGATATTTGAATGGCAGTAGTATGAACCAAGAGGACTCTCTAAATGATTCCTTGTAGGAAAAGGAAAAAAATCTGCCCTAGATACTTGTTCACATCTCCAGAAAAGAATCTGGAATCTTACAGCAGCCAGATTATCTCCTATTTCTGGCCAGTGTATTCAAAGTATGGATGTTGGGCTTCACAATAGTTCACTGTATTCTTTACAAATCCTATTTTAACACTCATCTTGAGCTCTAAAAGCACCCATTACAAATATCGATGTCCTCGGTATGACAATCAGCCCAAAGCTTTTCACACCTCTCTGACAGTGTCCTCCAAGATACCAAAGTCAACTCAAGAAAACTCGTGGTAGAGCACCATGCTATTGCAAGACACAGAGATACTTAATCAGCACTAGAACCAAGTGGATGGGCCATCTTATCCATCCAGCCCCACGAGGCTAAATTACACTTCTTTATTGAAGTCTTATAGAAATGTCTCTGTGTCAAATCCTATGCCAAGAACTTGAATATTTTATCCTACTTGGTCCTCATCAGAAACCTAAGATATAGGAGTGACCCCATTTTACAGGTTAGGAAATGGAGGCCTGCAAGATTTCAGTGGCTTACCCCATGATACAGGTAGTACTGGGTTCATGTACCCAGGTACATGTGCCCTCAAAGTTTATCTTCCTGTAACATTCAATTGCAAGATTTTACAGATTTCCTCAGTCTTCACTCATCACCCACTTCTGTCAACTTCACTATCAAGCATTGCCATAATCACTCAGCACTTAGTTGTGGCACACTTCACATTGCTCATGTTTTTTTTTTTTTTTAATGTGTGAGTGTCTGGTTTCCCTAGTTATAACTGTGTGTGATAAAAAACAGCACTTACAACTATCTCATGTTCACTCCTATGCAGAGACTTGTTCTTAGAGTAAATTCAATGCTTCTGACTTCCTAGGAGTTCAAGGAAATCATTTATAATTCTCCCTTGGAATCTCAAATAATCTCAAACACCAAACAAGGGATCATTTAATGGAAATTATTTGAGAGGTAATATAACACAGAGGCAGGAGCTGTGGTCTAATATGCAGGATGCTACAAATGAACGTTCAACCCTCTACTCTTGCCAACTCTTTGGCCTTAGACAAGTTACTTGAACCCCTCTGGGCCTGAGTTCTCATCTATAAAATGAGATGACAAATACCACTTCTGACTTGCTGTGGCAACTGGAGGTAAGGCTAGACGTGAGGATGGGTCATAAACTGTGTAGTGCTATTCACGTGTAAGAGATTACATTCTTCAGCACTGGTAGCCATTATCAATATTAACCAACCATGAACGGCATTCCTCAGTGATCATATTTTCTCCATGTGGTGGTCTACACAGTTTCTTCTTGCTATAACTATGCATTTAACTTCTCCGTATGGTGGTGATGAGAGTGTGTGGGATTGGCTGGGGTGGCTGTGTGGGCAAGAACTTCCAAAGTGAGAACTCCAGCCTTACATTCAAAGGGCTCATCACTCACATCCCACTTGGTGGCTACAGGATCACATCTCATGTGGGGGCTGTCTGTATCTATCGGGGAAGAGGTGGTGCAGTTATATAAGTCATGTTGTCACCAGTACAGATGGAGAAATGCCACTCTCCCTGGGTTTATAGTTCTCATGCTTCTTTCGTGCAGCATGGATGTCAACTCACAACTGTATGCTGATGTCTGTGAATTCTTGTTCCAAAGAGGAAAAAATGAAATTTGAAGATGAACATTTTCTCACGTTCCTTCCTTTCAAATTATTTTTCATTATACCTTTCTATACCCCAAAACAAATTCATTGATTTTTTTTCTCTTGACAAAGAACATAGGAATGTGTTTGACAGAGGTGAAATGGAACAAACTAAAATGCAGTTTTATTTAACATCTAACACCAGCTCTGTGAGTGCTAAAAGGTTCTGGAGCTTTCCCCCAGTGGTGCTGGCTATAAACATAAAGGTGTGTGACTCTGTGTTCCTTGACCTTGCTGTAACTCAAAGTCTTGAATAAGGTGAACCAAAGTAGGCCATGCATTCACAGAAGTTTAGCATCTTCTCTAGGAATGGTAATAGTTTAAAATATATGTGTATATATATGTATTTTAAACTGTCACCATACATGTGTATGTGTGTGTGTGTGTGTGTGTGTGTGTATAGACTATTAAACTGCTCAGCTGGTGAAAGCTTTTTTTTTTTCAGAGAAAATGGTATACAGCTGATGTGAGTTGACTATAGCAGTTTTTGCACCCACCAGTGCAAAGAACAAATAAATCTCCTTATTTATTTGTTTACATTAGTTAAAATCCAATTACTGTTACTGGGAAGCAAAACACAAATCCTAAATGCTTAAAAATGCCTAATTTTTCCCAGATTCCCAGAAATGGAGAAGCTAAATGAAAGGATTAGAAGAACTGGATTGAAACTGGGGACAATAGCACTTATGAGCACCAGATAATTCTCTGAATTATATTTGAAAAACAGATGATCTGCTCTTTTACCCCCAATTTGCAACAGCTTCAAAATACATAAGGCAAATAATTTACATTTCTTGGTCTGGATTCTAAGATCTAGTTATTTAAATATTTTTTTTTCATTCTTTAATAGCCATTGAAATGCTACTTTCTTCACAATGCTGCTCTTGAATTCCCAAATGGAATATTCACCATGTATTTAACATTTGGTAGTCCTCTGTACTCCTATGGAGTCTGTCTTTCTCGCTTCAAATTTATGAAGCATCTATCTTTCTCTCCTCTGCCCCTTTTTATGAAAATAAGCAATAGGATAGGTTGGGGTCACTTATTCACTCCTTCATAGGCTCAGATAGGTTTACTCAGTCCCAAATTTGGGCACATGATCCAGGCATAACACAGTTTTACATTCACTCAAGTGCAGTTGTTGGTTCAGGGGTGGAAGCAAGATCCAAGATCCACATTGAAACAATTAGACTTTTCCTTAGATATTCTACAAAATTATGGTGGGGGGCAGAAGGCTCTCTCTTCCAGGAAAATATAAATATACAGCTGATATGAGTTGGCTATAGCAGTTTTTGCACCCACCAGTGCAAAGAACAAATAAATGTCATTTATTTGTTTACATTAGTTAAAATCCAATTACTGTTACTGGGGAGCAAAACACAAATTCTAAACTAACACAAGGTGATGGAAAGAAAATGTTCTATTATTCTCACTTTTAAAATAAACATTTTTAGCTTCAAGAAAAACCACTGTTACAAATTGGGTAGTCAGTTCCAAGTGTAAGGGGGGACCCTTCAATGCATTCCTATGCTTATAGCAGCACTATTTACAAAATATGGAAATCACCTAAATGCCTCAGGACAGATGTGTGAATCAAGAAGATGTGGTGTGCGTGTGTGCGTGCGTGTGTGTGTATAATGGAATATTACTGAGCAATCAAAAAGATGAATCCATGCCATTTGCATCAATATGGATGGAGCCGGAAGGGATTATTCAAATCAAAGTAGGCCAGAAGGAGAAAGAGAAATACTGGTTGATTTCACTTATATGTGGATTATGCAGAAACCAGGCAAAGGATCAAAGACAAACTGTCAGACCAACCCTTGAAAGCAGACAATAGATCTGACACATTCAGAGGGGAGGAGGAAAGGGGAGAGGGAAAAACAGGGAAGGAGAAGGAGAGCACAATAGACTATGGTGGAAGACTCTGGGTGCTTTGGTGGTGGGAAAACTATGGTGACTACACCTGAGGGGCGAAATCCTACACTGTGAAAATTAAATAAAGATGTTTAAAAAAAATGTAAAAATTAAGGCCTATAAAAATTTGTAGTTCCATTTATTCCTTCTTTACAAATCAGTTTTATTGAGATATAATAGACATACAGTACTGTATTAGTTTTAGGTGCACCACATAATCATTTGATGTATGTATATGTTGTAAAATGAGCAAAATAAGTTTAATTACATCACCAGTTCACAGTTATGCTTTTTTAAATTTCAAAGTCCTTTTAAAACTAAATCTCTGTTCTTGTTCCAATACCATGCAATTTTGATTATTATGGCTTTGTAGTATAGTGGTGACTATACTACATCATAGTTGAAATCTGGGAGTGTGATGCCGCTATTCCCTTCTTTTTTTTTCAGGAGAGCTTTGGCAAAATCATTACTTCAAAATGGCACCACACCCCTATGCTTATAGCAGCACTATTTACAATAGCTAAGCTTTGTAAACAACCCAAATGCCCCAAAATAGATGACTGGATCAAGAAGATGTGGTACGTATATACAATGGAATATTACTCAGCAATCAAAAAGATAAACTCATGCAATTTGCAGCAACATGGATGGAGCTGGAAGGGATCATGCCTAGTGAAATAAGCCAGAAAGAAAAATAAAAATACCAGATGGTCTCACTCATATCAGGCATTTAGAAAACCTAAATAAGGGACCAGGAGAAAGACTAATTATAATAAAGTAAAAATCAAAATCAACAAGCAACTATAAACCAGAGACACACTACGGGGGTGTGGATGAGAGGGGAGGCAGGATTAGGGTCAAAATAAGGGGAGTGGGAATTGTATGGGGAATATAACCAAGATGAAAATGCATACATTGTACAAAAATGAAAAATGATGTAAAAATATATAAAATAAAATAAAATAAGAGAATAGGTGAAGCAAAATCAATAATGTTTTATTGATTAAAAAAACAATGGAATTTTAACCACAAAAATGGACAACAAATCTGAAGAGATGATTCCAAAGAAAACATACAAATGCACAAATATCACATGAAAAGCTGCTTAATATCATTAGCCACCAGGGTGACACAAATCAAAATCACAATGAGATAGTACATCGCCTCTACCAGGATATTTAAAATCGAAAGACTGATGATTAACAAGTGTTGGTGGGGATGTGGAGAAATTGGAACCCTCATGCAGTACTGCTGAGAATGCAAAATGGTATGACTGTTTTGCAAAACAGCCCAGCAGTTTTCAAAAGGTTAAAAGAGTTATGACCTGGCAATTTCATTCCTGGAGATATACCCAAGAGGAATTAAAACATATGTGCTAATAAATACTCGCACATGAATGTTCATAACTTCATGATTCATAATAACCAAAAAGTGGAAATATCTCAAATGTCCATTAACTGGTGAATGAACAAATAAAATATAACATATTCATAAAAAAGTTCCTCTTGGACAGTCACTCCTATGATTCAAACCACCATTTGTCTCAACTTTATTCCTATACCAGTCTCCCACCCAGATTCTGTCCTCTAATCTTATTCTTGATTCTCTCTCCAAGGCCATCATTTTTGATTCTTATATCCAATTTTCAAATCAAAGTAAAATCTTCTGACTAGCACTGAAATGTTCTGATTCCATATTCATAATTCCTGCCACTGAATCTTAAGATCCTAGGGACAAAAACACCCAATCCTTCAGTTATCCATTTAAACAAAAATGATTTTGGTGATCCTGAGAGTAAAGGGAAAGTTGTTGGGAGAACTTAGGAAAGAACACAGGGAATTTGATTTAGTGAGATTTTAAGAGCACAAGCCCCAAGAGAACTAAGTGAGAGCAGGTAGCTATTGTCATTATATGAACTCTTATTAGTCTTCTTGCTCATTTCCAAGTGTGTCCTAACTCATCAGAATCATATTATGGAGCCAGCAAACTAGTAGATGACATGAAGCTAAATGGAAAAAGAGGTAGAAGGAAGACTGGAGCATGCATGTTTGTTCTGGAAAAAAAAAAGAGAGAGAGAGAGAGAGAGAACAAGCATTCCAACGAATCAATAGTCTACCAAACCCATGGACTAGGCCAATGCTGAGGCAAGAACATCGCTGGGAGTGAGAAGCAAAGAACTCTGAGAACAGAGAGGCAATCAAAAACAGCAAAATGTTTTTCTTTCAAAATTTCTATTTGAGGCTAGTCAGACCTGGGAATTCCAGATTTCTTCTTCATGCTTGCTTTGTTTGTGTGTGTGGAATAAATTCACAGAAATAGGTATTTCTCTATAGTATATCTGCAGAGAGAAGAAAAGTAACTTTTTTATTGATAAGACAGAAAGAATGTGTGGTAACAGTACATGCCCTTTGGGAATGGAAAAATACAAGATAATGTGTATGTTAAGAAGGTTCAAACGGGAGGAACAAGAAGTCTCCACACATTTATACTCTAGGGGGGTGGTATACTGTGTGGCTAGAGGCACAGGCCTTGCCACTGACTTGGCACAAACCCTGGATCTCCTACTAACTCATGGACAAGTTGTTTCATTTCTCCATGATTCAGTAGACTCATATATAAAATGGGAAAATTAATATACATAATTCATAGGGTTATAATAAGAGTAAAAGGAATCATGACACAAATGATGTAGAATAGTACATGACATACAATAAATAACAAATATGGACATTGACTTTAATGGCTATTTTATGTGATTCAGCAGCAAAAATAAAAAGGTAAAAGAGAAATTTACATACTAGTCAAATGCACAAAAAGTAGGGACAGGCCCAAACCCTTACATGCTAATAGAGAGCAATTAGTTACTCTAAGCCTCATTTTCTTCTTTAGTAAAATAGAATAATAAATATTATAAGGTTTTGGTATACTATAAACACTTGATTACCTGACACATAGTATGAGGTCTATAAATAGCAGCTGTTTCTGTTACAGAGCTGGAATTTTCAAGTGTTGGTTGTAACAACTGATTGCTTTGGCAAGATAAAGGTAAAACTAATGTTTTCCATTACTTGGGTCATTAAGAGGAAAAAACTGATTTAATTTGGACCTTTAGACAGAAAAAAACCCAAGGAAACAAATCTTGTTAAAACAAAATAAAGGATTTTTAATTGCAGGGTAATACATGTGTGTATACATAAGAGAGAGAGTGTGGGAGGTTGTGGTATTTCCCATAGGTACCAAAGTGATAGCAGGTGTTTCTTTGTGAAACTTAATTTGGGGATGGAGCAAAAACAGAAGTTGCACAAACCCCATTAACTACCTTTGGATATTGTCTTTCACCAAATGACCTCTTGATCTCATTCAGAGGCAGCTCCATGGATGTGGCCCTGTGCTGGTATGGCCATTGGGAGTCTACACAATTTTTGAAAAACTTTAAGAAGAAAGCATGCGGTGAAAGAGGACTAAAATGTTTCATAAAATTTAACTTTTAGTTGTTTCTAAAAACATAAATTCAATTTGAAACAGCATAACAAGCATCAGTAACAGATCGCTGAGTTCCCACCAATGAAGTGGAAGGTGTTCGTATGAGCCCCTTGGATGTGGTTTGAAAACTATGGTGTTCAGGAATGAGGAAACAGTCTAGTGCTTTTTAAGATCCATACCACACAATGCCCTGGGAGGTTTCCTCCACCTAATCCTTATCATGAGGCTCTACAGGATATAATATATAGTGAATTAAAATTAGGTATTTGGTGCAAATGGCCAACAGGTATATGAAATAATGTTCACCATCCTTTATAATCAGGGAAATGCAAATCAAAACCACAATGAGATACCACATTACACTGGTGAGAATGACACATATTAAAAAATAATTAGCAACAACAAATGTTGGCGAGGATGTAGAGAAAAAGGAACTCTCCTACAGTGCTGGTGGGAATGCAAACTGGTCTAACCACTATGGAAAGCTGTGTGGCGGTTCCTCAGTCTACAAAAATGGAGCTACCATATGACCTAACAATCCTACCCCTAGGAATCTACCAAAGGACACAAAAACATTAATTTGAAAAGATACCTGCACTATGTTTATTGCAGCACTATTTACATTAGCTAAAATATGGAAACAACCTAAATGTCCAAATACAGATGACTGGATCAAGAAGATGTGGATATACACAATGGGATACTATTCAACAATAAAAAAGGATAAACTCATGCCATTTGCTGTAACATGGATGGAGCTAGAAAGGATGATGCTCAGTGAAATAAGTCAGAAGGAAATAAAAATATCAGATGGTTTCATTTATAGGATGATATAGGGGAACTAAATAAGGATCAGGAAAAAAATAATAACAATGAATAAAAAAAACAAAATTAATAGGCAACTATAAATCACAAACATTCTGCAGGGGTGGGGGAGGGGGAGGGATCAAACAAAACAGAGAGAGGAGAACACAATGGACTATGGTGATGGGACATGGGGAATGTGTGTGGGAATTTAATGGGAACTATACCTGAGAGGAGCAAGCATACATTGTACAAAAATGAACAAATATGTAAAATATATGTAAATAAATAAATTATAATATCAGGTATTTGGATTCCAGAAGGCAATGGTTCCAATCTCAGCTCTACCACCATCTAGTTGTGTGTAACTGGCCACAAGTCTCCATTATATAATGTGGCTAGTAACCATCTCTTTGGAGGATTGTATAAAACAATGCATGCAAAAATCCTAGAACATGGGCATGATAACTGGTCAATAAAGAAAGTTGAAATTATTGTTATCTTCATTTTATAGAAAAAGAAACTATGGCTTAGATGAGGGCTAAAATAAAAACTCTTAATGGAGAATCTGGCAAGATGGTATGATATCCATGTTAATTATAGACACTACCAAGTTTTTCAATTCTCTGTCCAGAGGCCATGAGAATTTCCTCAAGAGTTCACTCATCCATATCATGATGTGACACTTAATATTGTCATGCCTGGTGGTAATTAAAAAAATCATCACCATGTATATTATTTACCATGCCACAATCCTTGTGTTAGACTCTTTATAGATATTACTTCATTTCAGTGAGAACCTAGAAGGTAGGTATCATTTTTGACATCTAAAGATGAAGTAAGGCATATAGAGAACAAATATTTTGTCTAATGCCTCACAGATGGGAATACCATCTGTGGACTTGAACTTGGCTTGCTAACTTTAAAGCTCATGCTCATAAAACATTAATTCCAATATTAACCTGATATTCTGATATTTCCCTTTAGACCCTGAGACACTGTAATAATATTCAAACATAAAAATGAACACTGATTGCCTTTTTTGGATCCAGAGACTCAGTAAATACAAGCTTTACAAAATATGACACGTGCCACCATAAATTCCTGCTTTGGGGCCCCCCTGGTGGTGCAGCGGTTGAGCACTGGGCTGCGAGGCTGCCTGCCGCCTCTGCAGTGCCGGTTCATTCCCAGCCGCCTGCGAGGGTCCCACAAAAAAAAAAAAAAAAAAAAGAAAGAAAATTCCTGCTTTGGAAGAAACGTACAGTACTGTTTTTCCTACTGAGTCTTGAAATGGCCTCAGAATCCTTTTCAACAGAGATTGTGATCAACAAAAGAAAAAATGTCTATATTTTGCTGTCTCAAGTCTGTTTGAACTGGCTCCTTTTATGTAGGAAGACATTCATTTCTGAGAAGGATCCCAAGATCATTGCACATGAATGAGAGCCATAGCATGGGGACTGGATTCCAGATTTTTAGCACATACTTTTGATTAATTTTTTTTTTCTTATGTAAGTAAACACTGATTTACACCACTGATATGAATTTAGAGAAATGGGTTCACAACTCGTCAGATATGTTACCAAACCACACTCATCACCAATTCATCCACAGTCCTTTGCCACAGACCACTAGGCTTCCTCCCACCCTCACCACTTTATTCCCACTCCCGCCTTCCTCCTCATCTGGTAACAACTATTCTGCAAGCATATTTCTAGGTTTTATTTCAGTTTAATTTTTTCAGTTATTTTGTTTACCTGTGTGACATTGCCCCATATTTGTCTTTCTTATTCTGATTTATTTTATTTAACAAAATCCCCTCCAGTTCCATCCACGTTGTTGCAAATGGTAATATAATCTCTTTTTATAGCTGAATAGCTGAACAGAATTCCATTGTGAATAGTGTGCGTGTGTGTGTGTGTGTGTGTGTGTGTGTGTGTGTGTTTGTAACATACATACCATATCTTCTTTGTTCAGTCATATGAAGTTGGGTACTCAGCTTGGCTATCTTAAATAGTGGTAAAATGAACATAAGAGTGCATATACCTCATTGAATTAGTGTTTTTGGATTTTTTTGGTAGATACATAGGCGTGGAATTGCTGAATAATATGGTAGATTGATTTTTAATTTTCAGAGAAACCTCCATGCTGTTTTCCCTAAGGGCTGTAGTAGTTAACATTCCTACCAATAGTATACAAGGGTTCCTTTTTCTGTGCACCTTCTCCAGCATTTGTTGCTTCTTGCTTTTTGTTTTTGTTTGTTTTTAATATGGGAATATGGACTATTCTCACTGGAGTGAGGTGATATCTCTCTGTGGTCTTGATTTGCATTTCCTTGATGATAACATTTGACCATTTCAATGTTTTCTTCATGGAAGTATCTATTTAGCACTTCAGCCATTTTTTGAATAAGTTCTTTGTTTTGTTTTGTTGAGTTGTATGAGTTCTTTGTAGATTTTGGATGTCAGCCCTGTGTCTGATGTATTAGGTCCAGGCCATAGTCTATCCACTACTTATCCTGACATGTTTTGTTCTAGGGAGATCCTGCTAGTGACTGGGCAGCTTATGGAAGTCAAAAGCAAGATACCACTAGCAGCACACCCCTGTCTGCATAGTTGTGAACAATCCTCCAATACTTGCTATGAATGGATTATACACTCATTTTCACTGACTCCTTTTGTGGGCCTTTGTGCTTCTTACTAGCTTACCTCAGATACAGTCAGGGCTAATCCACATGTGCTGACATATGCAAATTACCAATTGTTCAAAAGAAAGCAAGTTAGACGGTGTCTAATAACTAAGAATATATCAAAATGAAACAGCAACTCTAGTAGTCACAAGAAACTAAGTGCTATATAAAAAAATCTAAAACCAGTGATAAATACAATAAAAATAGTTTTCAGCTGTCTAAAGCAGTTTGCTGGGCTAGAAAGTACTGACTGTGGAGGGAGGCTGTGCTCTATGCAAGCATCGGGGCCCCATGCAACTGTACTCAGCAATTAGACAGGAAAAGAAATAGGAAATTCTTATGGGTGTTTTTTATTGGCCAGGTCTCTAAGTGATGCCCATTTCTTCCTATTTCCATTGTTCAGAACTCAGTTCCTTGGTCAAAATTAACTGCAGGGAAAGATAGAAAACCTGGTTCCTAGATGGGTGCCTAGGAGGAGAATGTTGGTGAGCAACTAGTTACTGCAATAGCCACCAAACTCCCTACCTGTAGCTGTTCACAACTTAAAGACACGCATGCTCACCGATACCTGTCCTGTGCAAGGAAACATCCAGAATTTGGCTGTGATATCAATCAAGAAAGCAAACAACAAATCAGTCTAATGGTTAGTTTTTGTTTGCACAGGAGCTTCTGAACACTTGAAGTACAGGAAGAGGAATATGTATCAAACTTAAATGTGAATGGCTTTTTATCCATCAATTCCATTTCTATGTACATTTCTGAAGTAAATAAGTAAAAAATGCTCAGGACATATGTAAAATGATGCTCATTACAACATTATTGGAACAGGAAAATGGCAGATTACATGCACATCAATAGAGGATTGATTTGGTAAATTGTGATGCATGGAAGTGCTACAGCACTCCACAGCCTTCAAAGATAATAAAGGAATTCCACATACAAAGATATTCCTATAATAACAAGTAGAAAAAAAAAAAACAAGTATAATGATTCTATACATTTACCAGCGCCACTGTGTGTGTCAACCACAATAAGGTTAGCTGGTGAGCTGAACCACACAGCAACCCTGGCAATATCCATAGCCTTACATTTTGTTTATGCTTCTGTGTGTAACTACTCCTGTTTCCATCCAGTAGACAGTGCTTTGCAAACTTGGGAAACAGTCACATTTATTTTACTCATCTCACTGATAATTTTTCCTTATATCTTAACTGCAGAAAATACAAAAACCTCTCCTAGATCCCTCTAGAAGAGGTGAAAGCCCGTGTGGCCCAGATGTAGGGGGGTATGTGAAGGGATGGGGCAGACTGGCTTCCACTCCCTGGGAGAAGTAGACCACAGCACACCTGCGCCTGAAGGAGTGACTGAGCCTGTGCACGCATCTCAAGCAGAGGCGCTGGCCCCACTGACCTAGTGCCCCACACAACCCTGGCCATGAGTGCTGGACCTGCTCCCTCTTCTTCACAAGAGGATGCCATTAGACTTTCTCTAAATTCTCAAAACAATGTTGCCAGATTGCATAAGGTCCCTTATTAGGGGTATTACTCACCATTTCTTTGAAGGGAGGGTTTCCTCAATGAACTTCAGCCATTTGTCCTTCTAATGAAGCCTCCTAAGGGATAGCAAGGTGGGGCCCACAGGAGCTCTTCCTAGAGGAGGGGAAAAGAGAAATTTATAAGATTTTGCCATCTTACACACTACAAAATAAGTGGACAAAATTTCATAAATGTAAAATGCACCTATGTATACTTTTATAAAAATCTTTATTTCTCTTCATGTATCATATGTGTGTTATACATATACATTTGTATAAATTCCTACATATAATCTATACAATCTATATATGATACATATGAAGAAAGAGCTGTCTGTAAGGATGTTTCCAAAATAGTATTAGTTGTTATCTTGTGATGGCTTGCTCATTTAAAATTAGCTCTCTCGGGGCCTCCCTGGTGGCACAAGGGGTTAAGATACAGCACTATGAAGCTATCTGCAGCCACAACAGCACAAGTTCGATCCCTGGTCAGGGAAGTGACCCACATGACGTAGCAGACCTCTCCTGACTCGCCCGCTGTTCCCCTCAGCAATGTATTTCAGTCGATCTGCCTGTTCTGTTTCCCACTCTGTCTCTGGTGAATCCTCTCATCACCCATACCTCTGGCCTGTACTCCAGTTCTTGTATGTATAAATAAATCAATCTTAAAAAAAATAAAATTAGCGTTCTCTATATATACATGTTTATGTGTATGTTTATAAATATATAACAATGCATATTTATAAATATTTTTAAATTATCTATATTACTTTAAAACCCTCCTTTGCATTTCTGTATGCTATATATTGTTTTCATTTAGTAGGCCATGTGAATGTCTTCTCATGTATATGTTTGAGTAAATCTGTGTTTTAATTTGTTTTAGGTGCCTTGGTGAAAGTGTTAGGACATAAATTAATGAGACTTGCATGTTAGTTGCATCCTCCTATTCTTTCCTCTCTGTTCAACACAGAGAAGTGTTAGCAGTTTTAGTGGTTGTTATGTATGGAAATGATTTCACTCAAATTACCATGAACGTCATATTGATCATAATAGTTGGACACCCACAGAGGCATCCCTGTAAGCATATGTGCCACAGAATGGAATGTGGGCAGAGGTTTGAGTTAGGAACTTTAGGGACAAAAGATACATTACTGTTTGACTATCCCCCACAGAACATAGCAGTATGGTAGGACAGTGTGCATGGTAGGACCTTAATGAGTATTTGTCAAGCTGAGTTGACCTGAACTACGTTATCAATTCTAAGTTAATCTACACCCTTCAGGGCCTGCTGTCTCTTTGTATTCTCTTTCTAAATAAATGTTCAGAGTATTTCAAATGTAGGAAATCAAGGCCATTTCCAGGAATATTTGGCACTGTTTAATCTTCCTTGACCAATACAAATGAATCGGTTTTCCATTGGATGTAGGCTGAAGAAAAAAACAGAAAATCCTTTCTTAGTAAATCATCCACTGTAAGCTATAAAAGAATGAGAATGTTACTTGGGGTACGAGGCCAGTGAGATGGGAGGATGCCTAGGTGACTGAAAACAGACTCCACTTGATGACCTTTCCTACATGACAGAGTTGCCTCCAAAGAGCATTACTGTGTCATCAAAGCCTGCCAGCAGCAATGTGGCTGAGATAAGATACCTAAATTTCAAACCTCTCTGATTTGAAAAGGATGGAAGATATCTGGGTAGCCTGGCTTCTGACTGAAAGTTTAGGGGATCCCTTGAGTCCTGGCTTCGGTTAGCAGAGTTGATTTTCAGAACTCTCAGCTGTCTCCTGAAGTTTCTCTCTTTTTTTTTTTTTTTTTTTTTTTTAAAGATTTATTTACTTATACAAGAACCAGGGTACAGGCCAGATGCGCGGGAGGGTGAGAGGATTAACCAGAGACAGAGCGGGACCAGAACAGGTAGACTGATGGAATACACTGCTGAGGGGAGCAGAGGGCAAGACAGGAGAGGTCTGCCATGCCATGTAGGACCCTCACCGGCCGGCTGGGATCGAACCAGCGCTGCAGAGGCTGCGGACAGTTTCACAGTGCAGCGCTCAACCACCTGCACCACCAGGGGAGGCCCTGTCTCCTGAAGTTTCATTGTAGCTCACTGTGGGTATAACAAATTTGCCCTCCACAGACCCTGTCTGTGAACCACTGGTCACCTGAGTTCTTACTGGTTTAAGTAAATTTTTAATTAAAAATTAGCCTTTCTTCCTATTAGAAAAGTATATTTTCATTGACAAATAGAAAATAGTTTACTTGAAGGGACATAAATAAAAAGCACCCATATTCTCAACACACACATGTTGATATTTTATATTCATGTATGTGGTAGAATGCTATGTACTAACATATGGCTAATATACATAAACATATCAAATACATATGTAGTAATCTTAAATATCATCTTCTATCTGAAAAATGTATTCTAAGTAATTTAGCTCATTCCATATTTTGTTGGTATTTAGTTTGCTTTTAATTTAATCAGGGAGTTGATGACTAAAAAATAGACAGAAAAAAAATTAAAACCTCAACTAAAGGAATTTGAAAATGGTCAGATACTTGATCTGATCATTGGTGTGTAGAAGGAAGATTTTGTCTAGAAGTGTTTAAATCTTGTTCATCCTTGTAAGTGCCAGTTCTTTTCAAGATACTATTCTTTTGTTTTCAACTAATTAATTATCTTTAGTGAAAGATACAAGAAGCCTATATAAGTTGTCCCTAATTTTGTACAACCCTATTTTGAAAGACTTAAAGATTTAGTGTTTATGTATCTAAATGCAATCATAGTAAAACACACACATACTCACTCAAACACGTACAAATACTATCTGGGATGAGGATACCAACTTAGGTCCCTGCTTTGGGTAAATTTCTGCTACAGGAAAAAATTGTTCATTTGTAAATTAAAGGAATCACACTAAAAGGACCTTTCTAACTTAACATTGTGAGGTTCTATTAATGTACAATTTTAAAATCTCTAATAGCTGCAATCTGTGGTTCTTTAATAAAATTTTGGAAAAACCACTATAGTAAATCCACTGTATTTGGAAGTCAGACTATGTGGTTAAATTAGTCCTTCTCACAGAACTGAGAAAATCTTAAAAAAAAGTTTAAAGAGTACAAGTAGGAAATGCACCTACAAGTGAGATTTGACAAGGCTTTATGATTTATTCATTTGTGTATTGTATTATCAAAAATATCTATATCTTAACGTGATTTTCCTGTTGTATTACCTATATTTTTACGTTTGATCCATGAAACAATTTCTCTATTTCAATGAAAAGTCACTACCAAAATGATACAATTGTTTTCTTTTTTTAATGGCAAAATTGCCTTAAGACCAGTTAATTATGTGGTGAAAATATATGCAAAAATGCTTGCATTACAGATGTGGTTAAACTACCTAGGGCACTTGATGGCCATTCTCTATGCACTTTCTTTTAACAATGACTGTACATAAATATCCAAATGGCATGTGAAACAGACACATAAAAGTGGTCTGTGAGGTGGAGAGGCATCTCTGACATAATGAAGAGATGCTTATTATCCAAAGATCCGGTCCCAATCAGTTCTCTATACAGTAACCCCTCTGCTCTTATCCCACTCTTGCCTGAAATATTTCATCACCTTTAGCCCCCTAATCCTATATCCAATTCAGTTTCTTATTAATGCTGCAAAACTTAAATAAAAATTCATGAAATCCTTTCCTGACTACCCAGTCTAGCTCCCTTATTATCTCTGTCATCACTTAAAGAAGCTCCACCCATCTTCATGCCTCTTATCACAAAGTTTATGGAGATTAATTATGACATTACTGGCTAAATATTCCTCTCTCTAATTGGAATGCCAGTTTAATGAAGAGTAGTCAAATTTGTTTATTATCTTGTTGTATTTCCAGTTGTTAAAGCAGTACGTGTATGCATCAGTAAATATTTTTCTAATTCCTTTGATATTCCCTCCAGTTCTCTCAATCTTCCATCTCCTTTTTTTCTGCTCTGGTTCCCTTCACTTAGCTAATCCTTCTAGTCTTTGAAGACTCATCACAGGCATTGCTCCCTGTATTCCCCAGACATGCTACCTCTGATCCTGCGGGGCTCTACCTAGTGCTGTTTTATAAATATCACCTATTCCTGTTTTATGTCACCATGGCGCAATGTTTTTTTTTTTTTCTGATTTCTTATATTTATAACATGTGAAATCCTTGAGAAGAGAAACTACCTTTCTATATAACTACATATACTCAGGAATGGACTACAATAAGGATGCATTAAATATTTATTAAATGAATAGATGAGGTAGTATATTGGGATGATACTTCACTGTTTAGGTAAAAATATAAAGACTTATGGAAATTAAATTATTTCTCCAACATCTACCATTAGAAGTCAACATTCATTCCTTCTTACTCATTCTTTTCCTTGCCCCTGAGTAGTGAAATTCTAATTAATTCATAAGGATTCCTATTCACAGAATTGCTAATCAGTTTCTTTTTACATGGTAACAGGCAATAATATTACCATGTTCAAATTTTGACTGTTTTATTTTACCTTTTTCCACTTTGGGTAGATATTCTAATTCTATATTTGGGATTAAAAGTGGGATAAAAAAGGAGAAAAGTAAAAAATTGTCTTGCATAATTTGCTGATGGAATAGCAAGCCCCACATAATTGAGAACAGCCTGGGTTTTTAACATGCTTCAGATCTCCATGAATCAGGAGGCATTTGCACTTGCTTGAGTTAAAATGTCAGGGAATGATTTTGAAAGGCCCCGTTTGAGGGTGAAATGTTCCTGTGTCTGAAATCCATTTTACTATGCAAACTACAGTAGTCATAAAGGCTAAGAGGTTTTCATTTCTATAATTTTATCAATTTTTTTCAGAAGAAGCAGGAAATTGCCAGATTATAAATTTGGACTTACATGGCTCAACATCTTTATTCAAAAAAGAAATAATTGTGAGTACTAGCTGTGACTGGCTCAACAAAAAAAATTGAAAACCATGTGTAAGGTGTCTTGTAAAGCTCTGTCTAGCCTCTTGATTGGTAATTCCAACTTTCTTAGAATGATGTCAACTTGTATAGCATTTCTAACTTTGTAGTAAGCTCATTTTGCTTTCTGAATTCATACATTGCATATATTCAATAAATCCTCATTGAGCATCTTTTGTTTGTTAAGAAATTTTCTAGAAATTAGGCAAACAGCAATGAACAAACCAATCAAAATTCTTTGCACTCATAGTCAACCTTCTAGAGAACTAAGAATGACAATAAACAGATTAAAAAAAAATTCTTACTTATTTTTTAAAATTTACTTCTGGCTTTGATTTTATTATTTCTTTTCTACTGAGAAATGATATTTATCTTAATAAGTAATGCTGGAAATTGTGGTAGAAAGACTAGAATGGGGAGGAACTGAATGATATACTTTAACTTAGATGATCAGGAAAGTTCTCAATGAGACATTTTATTTGATAGCTAAAGGAAATGAGGTAGTGGAAATTATTATACATCCTATGAAATATCAAGTATGCAAATTGCAGGACACATTCCAAAATAATTGGCCAGGGCATCAGAATCTCCGGTCTTCAAAGACATGGTAAGACTAAGATTGACACAGTTCGGAGGAGGGCAGTGAAGAGATATGAGAACTAACTGCATTATGGTTACCAGGATTGGCTCCTGGAACAGAAAACAGGGACATAGTGCATAAACTGGTGAAATCCAAATAAAATTGGCAGTTCAGCTATAGTATTATACCAAGTTAATTCCGGAACTTTGATAATTGTTCCATGGTTATGTAAAACATTTAATATTAGGAAAGTTGGGTGAAGGGTATATGAGAACTCTGAACTATTTTTGTAACTCTTCTGTATCTATAATTATCTCACAATAAGAATTAAAACTAAGTACTATGGAAAGAGTCTTGTGAGGAGAGGAAGTGCTAGTGCAAAGGCTTCTACCATTAGAAATGGATGAGAGCCTTGAAGTGACTGGAGTTGGGTGAGGGGATGGGTAAGGAGAAGCAGGGCATGTAATGGGGCCTCTTCAAGCCATGGTAAAGACTTCTACTTTGAGTTACATGGAAGCAATTAAAACTTTTTGAACAGGGCCTCCCTGGTGGCGCAGCAGTTGAGAGCTGGGCTGTGAAGCTGCCCACAGCCTCTGCAGCGCTGCTTTGATCCCCGGCCGCTGGCGAGGGTCTGGCGCGCAGACCTCTCCTGCCACCTGCTGCTCCCCTCAGCAGTGTATTTTGTCAGCCTGCCTGTTCTGTTGCCTGCTCTGGCTCTGGTGAATTCTCTCACCCTCCTGCGCTTCTGACTGTACCCAGTTCTTGTATAAATATATAAATAAATCTTAAAAAAAATAAATAAAACTTTTGAACAAAGAAATGTTATGATATGACTGAGATTTTAAGAGAATCATTCCAGCCATTGTGTGAACAGGCTAACGCAGAAAGGAGCAAGGACAGTGCTGGAACCAGGGCAGGCTAGTGGAGATAAATGACTGAGATTATCAATTCACTTACCCAACCGAAAACAGAGCAAACAGTTCTCAATAAAAATCTAACATATGTTTTTATTCCCCCTTCTTGCTAGCTTCCCATCTCTATATTCTATCTTATCTATAACTGCCTCATTTTAAATTTCTCCTTCTATAAATGGGGAATGGAGTTGATTTAGATGGGCATTCTCTAGCCATGTCCTGGCTCTAAGAAAATATGGCTCCAGTACTCAAGTATTCCTTTTCCTTATAATGGAGAAAACTAATATGATTGGTTCACATAGTTGACAGTGTTAAAAACTTGATATGACCCCCTTCCTAGGAAATTTCTAATAGGCTACCGGGGGGAAAAATAATTACATACTCAAAGGAATGAATAAGCAGTTTTGACTTGGATACATTGAAGGAGAAATAGATTTGAGTGTGAGACCGTCATGACACCTTTCTTTTTTTTTTTTTTAAAGATTTATTTATTTATTTATACAAGAACTGGGATACAGGCCAGATGCGTGGGAGGGTGAGAGGATTCACCAGAGACAGAGCAGGGAACAGAACAGGCAGACTGATGAAATATACTGCTGAGGGGAGCAGCAGGCAAGACAGGAGAAGTCTACTGAGCCATGTGGGACCCTCGTCGGCCTGCTGGGACCAAACCAGCACTGCAGAGACTGCAGGCAGCTTCACAGTGTTGCACTCAACTGCCTGTGGCACCAGGGGAGGCCCTTTCGTGACGCCTTTCGATCACACCCCACCCCACAGCATCATCAGGTTATGCTGTCTGCACCCATGTGCCACTGGGATCTTCCTTTAAAAAAGACCTGTAACTCTTCAGGAGACACTGAGCCCAGAGCCACAGCAGTGACGACAGCTGGTGGATTACCGGGGCTGACCAGGTCTGCCCAGGGTGGGACTCCCAGAGGGTCACATCTCCCAGGAAGCTCTCCTTTGGGGCTCTGGAATTTCTCAGACCTGCTCCTGGTCTGAGACAATCTGGGCTCAGCCTAGTTACTTCTCTCTTGTTTTTCCTCCCTGTTCCATCTTTCACTCGGCACAAAAACTTGTACACTTCTGACTGTTTCAGAGTCTTCTTCCTAGGCAAGCTAACTAAAATACTGCATTTATTCTTAAAATCAATCCTATCAACTGTTTTTCTCTTCTTTCCTTTTAACTATTTTATGCTCAGCATACTACATAATTTATGGCACACAGGTACTCTCAATAAATGCTGATTTAATAAAAATCCTGGGAGTGTGGGTGCTAATCGAGCTTTCCTACATGTGTTCTGTGTGACAGAGCACTTGATATTCCTCTTCTGGCTTCACTTTCTCATCCTATAATAAGGGGTGGAAACAGATCTCCTGAATATCTTAGGCCTGAAAACACCCAGGCATTAGGAAGATGCTGCTTCCTACACTTTTCCCCAGAGGACTAAGCCTAGCACCTCTGGAAACATAATTTGGTTTGGTAAGAGACTGAACCCACTAACAATCACATTGAGTTGTTTTCCACAAGGAGACAAATTATGCAGCAGAGCCACTGCTGGCAGAATTGCCACAAAATAGTCACTGCTGACGTGAGAGGGAGAGAATGGCAAAGCCACAGCCAAGTCCTCCAAGGCAGGGGTAGGCAAACTTTCTCTGAAAAGGGTCAGATATTAAGTATTTTAGGCATTATATACTTTTTGTTATATAATCTTTGTTAAGTCTACAAATTTTTCGAAATATAAAATCCATTCTCTAGTTTGAAGTTCATATGAAAGCAGAGCAGTCTTGATCTGGTCATCAAGTGTTACCTGCCCAGTCCCTATTCTAGATGACAGTCCTTTGTGGCTACAAAACACCCTGGGTAAGAATGGAAATGAATGGGTGTTGGTTTCCCTGTTTAGTGCAGACTCCTGGCTTCATCTGCACTATACCCTGGGCTGACAGGTCTTTAGTATGTGCTCAGTATGTGTCTGTAGTATGTGTTCTGTGTATGTGACAGGTCTGTGTATGTGTTCCTTAGTCCACATACTACATCCCTTCAGATTTCCATTTCATTTTGGGGATTATCGTACCTACCTCACAAGGCTATGGATTAACATGCATGTAAAGGCATGTGATGTTACCAGTGCATGCATGTCAATGCATGTAAATGTGTTTATCCCTGTGTGCGCACACAGCGTCACATCTATGTCCTCTGAGTCACTTGTGTGGTACCCAAAGAAGCAATCTGGAGTTGCTCCTCCAGCTCATAACTGTATCATATGCATTTTATATGTACAGGCAAAGCTGAAAACAAAAGAGGTGAGGAAAAGAGATTTGAAATCCCCCAAAGCCTCATCACCTACACACTCTCCCACAGATCCCAAAGATTTCATATTCTCATGATCAGAGAAACTCAGATCATCTGCTCCAGGGGTGGGGGGCGGAAAAGAGCAGGAGCACAGCGCTCTACACTTTTAACCTTCTCCCTCCTCCCCTGAAGCATGTCCATTAAAGATCCCCAAAGTAAGGAAAGCATCAGGACCTCTGAAGTCCCCGGGGACATGTGAATAACCTAACAGTGCAGACCCTGTCCATGAAAGTCACAGCTGTCTTGCAGCCGTGCCCTTTGTGTAACTCCAGGGGTCTCATTTTTTTCCTCATCTGCTTAAGAGGATAAAGTTCTTCATTCTCAGTCTTTAAGCAATGCCTGACAAATCTGAAAGATAACAAGGATGGATCAATTTTGGCTTAATATGAATAAATGACTGTGGGATGCAATGTTTGGTGTACTCTGTTAATTCAAACAGAAGTACAGAAAAGAGGGAGCTGAGAGCATACCTAGGGGGCAGATATGCTATATTGTGAGAAAAAACAAAAAAGGCTGTTTATATAAATAAATACAAAACCAAGAGAGGGACATGTGAGTTAACTGCTCCTAAAAGCATAAAGGGGCTTATAGCAGGCGAGAGTAAGAATCATACTAACTGGCAGAGGAATGCTGAAGTTTTGGGTTTTTTTTAAAAGATTTATTTATCCATGCATACAAGACCCAGGGTACAGGCCAGATGCATGGGAGGGTGAGAGGATTCACCAGAGACAGAGCGGGGAACAGAACAAGCAGGCTGATGAAATACACTGCTGAGGGGGCAGCGGGAGAGACAGGAGAGGTCTGCTGTGCCATGTGGGACCCTTGCCCACCGGCTGGGATCGAAACAGCACTGCAGATGCTGCGGACAGCTTCACAGTGCTGCGCTGAACCACCTGTGCCACCAGGGGAGGCCCAGAATGCTGGAGTTTGTGCCCTGGAGAATCTCAGAGGGGTAAGACTTCTTCAGGAAGGAGCTCAGAACCTTGGGTATGCTCAGTCACTAGGCTTAGAAACTGAAAACATTCTCTGCCATCATGTTTGTCCACTCTGTCTCCAAGAGGTGGCACATAGACCAGTGTCCCCACCTAAAGAAACTGTTTTCTGACCCCTAAAGTGACACCATTTGTTCTGGTATCCAAATGACCAACCGAGGATCTATTTGATGAGAGAAAGCAGTGTGACTCCCTGATAACCTGCTGCAGGGAGAAAGAGAAGAGAAAATCCAGAGTAGAAAAATCCAGAAACAGAGACAGAGTCCACAGAGAACGGGCTTCTGAAGAACAGACGGGGGTCAATTCTGAGTCAATCTTACTCTCTCCTGCTCTAATTTAAAGATTTACTACACCATATTTAAATACTCCAAAAATATTAATCATGTTCTTTAAAATCTACAGGTACAGAAAAGAGGGTTGTACTCATTTGAATTATCAATGGTGAGAGCTGAATTTAATGTGTTCTCAGCTTGAGCCCGAGGTAACTAAGATTCTAGGAATTCCCTGAACATTCTGGGTGATGGAAGTTCTGTTGCAGAGTGAATGGGGAGCAGGAGTGTTGGAGTTGTTCCTCCAACACGATTCCCATTAAATTGGAATTTAATGGGGATAATATGAAATGATTTACATAAGTACTTAACCCAGGACTGAATGTAACTGAGTGCTTAAATACTGGTATTTTATTTTGCTGAATTTCTTACATTGCCACAAGCTTTAATCACTCAAAAAAATCTTGCAAACAAGGCCAGCATCTGTAAGTAGAGCCAAGATTACTGCCCCCCAAAATTATCATAAGCAGTGAGCATGTCAAGACTAAGCACGTTTTGTATTTAAGATGTTTCTCTTAAATATGTGAACATTTTTACACCATTTAGGTATGAGCATGATTCTTGCATAAAAATAAAATTGCAGAATTCCAAAGTTTTACAGACCTATAAATGTATATCCCACGGGAGGAATACTCTGAAAAGTTCCAGTGGAAAGGTCTGATTAACATTTGTTTCACTTAAAGACACCATTTAAGACAAGAAGGGTTTGCTGGGGTTAGACATGTCACCAGCAGCCTTAGAGTTTTGTAACTTCTTGGTGACCATTGCAATATTTCTATGATTCTTAATTACCAACAAAGAGCTTTCTAAGTATATACTTCCTATCCATATTCTGGTATTTGATTTTTTTTTTAATAGAGGCATGTTTTATTTACTTATTTATTTGTTTGTTTTTTTTGGTTTTTTGTTTATACATGCACTGGGTACAGTCAGAAGCACTGGAGGGTGAGATAATTCACCAGAGCCAGAGCAGGGAGCAGAGCAGGCAGAAGGACCGAAGTACACTGCTGAGGGGAGCAGCGGGCGGCAGGAGAGGTCTGCGCGCCATGTGGGACCCTCGTCCTGTGGCCGGGGAGCAGCCGGGGATCGAACCGGCGCCGCAGAGGCCGCGGGCAGCTTCGCAACCCAGCGCTCAACCACTGTGCCACCGGGGAGGCCCTGGTATTTGATTTTTAATTTGGACCATTAAACCCATGAGCCAGAGGATGAATCTGTTTTTTTTTTTTAATTTTTTAATTTGCATTTTATTTAAATTTATTTTCTTACATTTTGTAATTTCTGGACAGTACTTGATTTCTTCCCTCAGGTGTAGTCTCTGTAGTTCTTCTGCCACCACAGCTCCCAGGTCCATCACCACAATCCCTTGTGTTCTTCCTTCCCCTGTTCTGACCTCTCTCCTTCTCCCTCCCCTGCTTTATGCCTCAGGTCTATAGACTGAATCTTAAACACTGTCTGTAAACAGAATTTCCCATCTTTTCATGACTAATTTCTCACACCTGCCTGGGGCACATTTGGAATTAACCCATTATAATGACATGACTTTGAAAAACAGCCAGGGGTAGCTACTACCTAACAGATCACTTGATTAAACAAGGGATTTTTTGTTGCCTCTTTTTTAAAAAAATATTTATTTATTTATGCATACAAGAGCTGGGTTACAGACCAGAGGTGTGGGGGATGAGAGGATTCACCAGAGACAGAGTGGGGAACAGAACAGGCAGACTGACCGAAGCACACTGCTGAGGGGAGCAGCAGTCGAGTCAGGAGAGGTCTGCTGTGCCATGTGGGTTGCTCCCTGGCTGGTGGGTGGGGGAGGGGAGAATTGAACTCATGCTGCAGAGGCTGCAGACAGCTTCATAGGCTACACTTTAATGCCTTGTGCCACCAGGGAGGCCCATTGTTGCCTCTTTTGCCCAAATCGGCTCCCCACAAAACAAGTTAAATGTTTGCCTTTCAGCAGAGCCAATTCTGTCCCATGACATTTCTAACCAGTGATGCACCATGATTAAGTGATGCCCAAGGTATTTTTTTTTTAAATAACTGTAGTGAAGCAGGGTCAATAGACTCAATTCCATGTACAACACTGAGTTGATAATGATGACTCTTTTTATATATTGATAACTCTTAATTTTTCTACTTTATCTGTTTGTCCTCAATAGATGATAAAAATATTTCTGAAATAGAAGCATTCCTATCAAAAATTCAAAAGTAAAGTCTAAAACCCATTGGAATGTCTTCGACTTGATCAGAATCTAATCCAAACTGAGAGGAACTTGATCTACTCTGAGTTAAAAAAAACATCTAACATAAATATTACCTGTGTAGAGCAACTTTCCTTTATCTAAATAAGTGTTGACCAGTTACCAACTGGAATTTTTTTCTTTTCACTTTTCATCATGTTTAAAATATGTCCTTTCAACTCCCAACAAGATTACTGGGTCTAGTTCCCAAATATACTGTGTTATCAGTATAATTCTCTATGTCAATAATGCTACCACATTAGTCTAAGCCTCCACCATCCCTTCCTGAGAACATTGCAATAGTCTCTATTATTTCTCCCTGCTTCCTTACCTCTACAACTAATTTTCCATAGCACGGCCAATGTGATATCCTAAAAACATAATTCATATCTTCTGCTTAAAATGCATGTATGGGTCCCCATAATAACTTAAATAAAATTCTATGTTGATATGGACTACAACTCTAAATGATTTAACCTCTATCTACATCTTTAAAATGATAAGTGCTATGAAATATCTTCTATGACTTTTTGCCATACTTAGCATTCTTAACCATTCTGAATTTCCCCCCATCATTTGGAAACTCTACAATTATTCCTAGCTCGTAGCCTTTTACTAGAAATGCTCTTCAGTTATCTTTTCATATGACTGCCTCTTCTTCATTATTCATAGTCCATCTCAAAGATGTGTTAACTTAAATACTCAGTTAAATAGCACCCTCTATCCAGTTATCCTCTAACATTAATTCTGCATGGTAAACTGAATTACTGGCCCCAATTATTGATCTTTCCTGCATCTCTTCTCTTCCAATAGCTAGATCTTTTGACAAAGTATGTATTTTTTGCTCCTTGATTTTTTACTGGTTGGTCCACATGATTTCCTTTGGTGAATGGTTTGTGGGTAAAAGAGGTAGCTTGTCAGCCCCCCAAACACAGATCCTAAAATATCTCTCTTGTTTTTACTGGTTTTCTTGATTCTAAGATATGGTATTGCAAGGAACATATCTCAGATAGCCCTCTGGTTCAAAGACAAGAAACCTATGTAGCAGATCTACACCAGCTGGCCTGGGGATGTGCAGAGCTGCCAGCCCCTATCACCTTAAGCCAGCCTTCTAATTGAGCCTGGTCTGAATTAGCTGAACCACAGATCATTCCCAGAAAATGTGTTCAATATTTCAAGCTACTGAGCTTTGGAATGCTTGTTGCACCTATGTATAGTTTTAATAGTTTACTGATATGCCATTTTTTCATAGTACTTATCATTTTAAAGTTATTTTCATTTGTTTTTATTTATATATGTGTCTTCAGCATTGTTGCAAGATACATAGGAGCAGAAAGCTTATCTGTCTTATTTTCCCTAAACCCATAATAAATAAATATTGCCTGGCATACTAGTCCCATACTGGAAATTGTTGCAGAAAGAAGCAATGAATTGTTGAAATAGTATTACCAAAGGACCTAATTAGCAATGCAGAAATAAGGAAAAACTGAAAAAAAAATCACATGCAAACAGAATAACTGGAGTATAATACTCTGAGGAAAGGTTAAAATCTATTGAACCCAATTTTTCCATTAATAGTTAGGCTTAGACTATTCAAAGATATGAGGTTATATAGAGGCAAAAGAATAAAGACAGTTCATAGAATAAAGATAATTTCTGAGTGTTTATAACATGAGCCCTTGTGATAAAATCTTTTAAAGCTAACCATGAATAAAACTGAACACCCAAGGAATTATTCTCTAAACCTCAATGTTCCCAGTATACCACATTTATATGTTGTATTTATAAAAATCTTGTAGTATCTGTAGTTGCACAACTTTTGTCCACAGACTTGACAATGGCCAATAGCAAGAAATGAATTATAAAATTGCCTTGTAGATTTTCCATTTCACTAGTCACTTACTACCAGGCACAGAAACTAGCTGCTCCTTTTCTTTTTAAATTATAAATTATTATAGTGACATAGGATTCACTCTTTATACATCCTCTCTAGGGAATCACATTCTATACAAGGGTTTTAAGTATCATAAAGATTAGCAATTCCCAAATGTAAATCTCCAGCTCCAGCTGAGCTAAAGATTTATCTGTCAGCCTCAAATCACTTCTCTGAACTTTAATTTCTATAGTCATTTAATTACTTTGCATGTTTAAGATGTAGCGGAAATATAATGTTCCTAAGAGAGACTCAATTTCTTTTCTCAAAATTTATTCCGATGGATCCCATCTCAGTATGAAACACCATTTACCTCACTGTCTCAGGTAACTTTTCTTCCCTCACACATAATGTCTAGTCCCTTAGCAAGTCCTTTCACCGCTACCTTCAAATTATAATCTTGAAATTGGTATTTCTTACTATCTGTGTCATGAAAAGCCTCATTCACATCATTGCCATCCTTCACCTTGATTGAAGTAGCTCTTCTAAATACTTTTTGTCTTTTATTCTTGCAAAGAACAGTCAATTTTCATTTAATAAAGTGAAATGTTAAAAATAAATCTGAAAGGCAACAAACACTAAAAAATGTGGGTGTAAATGCAAAGCAAGTGGAGTTCACACACTATTGAGAATGAAAAATGGTGCATCTCCTATGGCAAGTGGTTTGCTGTTTCTTCTACAGTTATAGTAATCAAATAACTTTGTAATCCCACTTCTAGCTATTTACCCAAATGAAGTAAAAACTAATGTTCCTATAAAAACTGTATGTGAATGTTTATAGCAGATCACTTTCTAATTGGGGGAATATCTAAGGGAAAAAGATGAATTATGGTACATCCATTCAACAGCACATTGTTCAAAAATAAAAAGGAACAAATACTGATACATTCAACAACAAAGATGACTATCAAAAGCATTATTCAAAGTGAAAGAAGTCAGACACAGTGGTTGTATCCTATGTGATTCCATTATATGGTATCCAGAAAAGGCGATAGAAAAAAATTCAGTGTGTATGGCGGGGGGGTTAACTTCAAATTGACATAACCATTTTTTTTTTTTAAGTAATGAACTCATATACCTTGAATATGGTGATAATTACACATTTATGTGTGTATGTGTCAAAATTAGTAGAACAATACACTTCCAAGGAGGAAATAATGTATGCAGATTATACCTTACTAATTAAAATAGCTCAATTCTCTTTAAAACATGACAATGGGGGCACAGACAGCATGGTGAAATAGAAACTTTGGATTATCTTTTCACCTAACACAACTATAAGAAAGTATTACTTACCCAAAAAAGGTTTGGGGGTGCATTACAGTCTCAGGACTTTTGCATGGGTTTTACACTAAAGTTGTTGGTTTGACACTGGAAAGGAGAGGGAGGAGGTATAGGGGAATATGGCTAGGACAATATGGCTAGGACCCTGGCTCATGGACAGGTTGGGGGATGGCCACCCACTGCCTTACCAGGCGAGACATTGTAGAAAGTTAGTAAACACACATGTGAGCATGGGACCAGACTGGGTGGCTAAGAGTTCCATGGCTAGCAGCAGTAAAAAAAAAAAAGTTCCTCCTGCTCTCCTTTCAGCAGAAAGAGAACACAGAGACTACAGGGGGAGCCCTACCAAGCTCATTGGTGGGTCCAGTAGCAATAGGCAGAACAGATGGGAAAGAAGTCTTGCTATTCCATTGGAAGGGTCCAAATAAGTATTTCTCAGTGCCTTAATGACCTTGTCACTCATACCACGGCAGTACCTGCCATTGTTAGGCTATGTGGGGCCACAGTCCAGTTGGGCATCTTTGCCTGGCAGTGCAGGGCTAGCTGAATACTGTGGCTATAACCTGTGGAACACACCTGAACCCCCCTTTCCAGGAGATGTAAACTTGGTGGAACAGATGGGAGAATAGAGCAACAAGGAGGCAGGATGGGAAGTTATATTAATGAAGCATTGAACCAAGCTTGTTTTGGAGAAAGGAGGAGACAGTGTCAATTTACCAACTCTCGCTGCTTGCAAAAATTGAGATCTAGGATTTAAGCCCTGGCCTTCCTGTTGCCCCCACCTACTGCCAGGAAGAACAAAGAGAAACAGAACAAACTAAACCCACAGTGCCCTAACAACAGAAGAGCAAATAAGGTATCATGCATGCCTATGAAGCCAGAACTATATCAACACACTATGGAGAAAGAAGAAGATAGAAGCAGAAAATGAGCAGAGGAGGAGGAGAAGTTCAGAGACATATATAAAGGATACAGAAATAGCCTAACACAAAGACTTATAGCAGGAATCTAGAAAACTTAAATAAGGGATCAGGAAAATGAATAACTGTAAGAAGGTGAAAATCAAAATCAACAAAAAACTATGAACCAGAGACACTTTTTGGGGGGTGGGGGCCGGAAGGGGAGGGATTGGGGTCAGAATGGGGCATGTGCAGTTGTATGGGGGAATATAAAAATAAAATTTATTATTAAAAAAAAAATAAAGTGTCAACATAAAAAAAAATAAATAAAATAACAATATTAAAAATGCCAAATGAGGTACAGGGATGTCAGTCAAAGACAGACAGGCAGGTACAGGATCTTAGAACAAAGAGGCAACAACAAAATAATTTTTCATTGAGACTGAAGATTTTAAAAGAATATAGAAAGAGACTCTGAATGAAATGAAGCAAATATGAAAAGCATTTTAAATAGAATTAAGATGGCAAAAGAAGGAATATCAGAAATAGAGAAGACACAAATGTACAAATCAGATGGAAAAAGAGAGAGAAAAATGATTGAGGGAAAGTGAAGAAACTCTGAGAAATAATCAGACTCCATTACAAGAGGAAACATCTTTAGTAGGTTAAGAATTATCTCCACACAGCTCCCCATAGTGGTTGGACCAGTTTGCACTCCCACCAGCAGTGCAGGAGAGTTCCTTTTTCTCTACATCCTTGCCAACATTTGTTGTTGCTAGTTTTTTTTAATATGTGCCATTCTCACTGGTGTAAGATGGTATCTCATGGTAGTTTTGCATTTCCTGATTACAAGTGATGTTTAACATTTTTTCATATGCCTAAGATAGAGCTTTGATATGATCCAGCAACTCCACCCTAGGTATTTACCCAAAGGACACAGAAACAGTAATTCAAAAGGGCACCTGCACCCCTATGTTTATAGCAGCACTATTTACAATAGCTAAGCTATGGAAACAGCCCAAATGCCCAAAAATAGATGACTGGATCAAGAAGTGGTATATGTAGATGATGGAATATTATTCAGCAATCAAAAAGATAAACTCATGCATGCAATTTGCAGCAACATGGTTAGAGCTGTAAGGGATCATGCTCAGTGAAATAATCCAGAAAGAAAAAGAAAAATGCCAGATGGTCTCACTCATAGCAGGAATTTAGAAAACCTAAATAAGGGACCAGGAAAAAGACTAATTGCAGGGCCTCCCCTTGGCGCAGGCAGTTGAACGCAGCACTGTGAAGCTGTCCACAACCTCTGCAGTACGGGTTCCATCTTGGCTGGCTGGTGAGAATCCCACATGGTACAGCAGACCTCTCCTGTCTCGCCCGCTGCTCCCCTCAGCAGTGTATTTTGTCAATCTGCCTGTTCTGTTCCCTGCTCTGTCTCTGGTGAATCCTCTCACCCTCCCGCACCTCCAGCCTGTACCCTGGTTCTTGTATGCATAAATAAATCTTTAAAAAAAAAAGACGAATTGCAATAAAGTAAAATTCAAAATCAACAAGCAACTATAGACCAGAGACAAACTACATTGGGGGTGGGGGGAAGGAGAAGAGGGATTACAGTCAGAATAAGGGGGGTGGGAATTGTATGCGAATACAACCAAAATGAAAATGCATACATTATGCAAAAATGAAAAATGATGTAAGAATTATATAAAATAAAATAATTTATAAAAAAAGAAGAAGGAAACTTAAGGTAATGGGTATTCCCAAAGGTGCAGAGAGAGAAGGGTACAGAGACCCGAGTCAAAGAAACAATAGTAGAGAATTTCCCAAACCTAAGCAAAGACATAAGCATGGATGTTCAAGATGCAGAAACAACGCAAACTGACTTACGTGAAGACAAATCATCGTTTAATTATCAAAACCAAAAATTACAAAAGAATATTGAAACAGTTAGGTGCAAAAAGAAGGTGACTTACAAAGGTATACACATCAGACTTTCACATATTTCCCTCCAACCACCCTCCAGGCAAAAAGAGAGTGGAATGAAGTGTTCACAGTCCAAAAAGATAAGAACTGCCAGTAAAGAATAGCCTATTCTGAAAAATAATCATTCAATAAAATCATGAAAGGGTGTCCAGTACAGAAAGAAGCTAATGGAGTTTCCTACCACCAGACCTGCCCTACAAGAATGTTGAAAGGAGTGCTTCTACAAGCACAGGAGAAACATACACCCTGAGCAAAGTGAATATAGGAACACAAAATCAGAAGTCTCAGCAAAAGAATTATGAAACAACAACAAAAACTAAAGGGGAGGAAGTAGAAAATGTCAGAACATGTATAGTTAAATATCAGAGAGTTGATACCAACTTATAAAGAACATTTTTACACACATTAAGTTTGTTATATATCCTCATAGTAACCACTAAGCAAAAATCTAGAATAGAGATACATAGAAAAAGAAATAAAGCAACTGGGAGAATTACCAGGGAAAATCAACCAATGAAAAAGTAGAGAGAAACAAATGGAAAGGGGAATAACAGAAAGATAAAGCAATCAAAAAACAAAACCAAACCCACATGACAATAATTTCCATATATCAGTAATCATTCTAAATGTGAACATCTGAACTCACCAAAATTGTAAGGCACATAATGACAAACTGGGCTAAAACCTTCAGTCGTCTATACTTTGTGTTAAAATAGGTCCTTTAAAACAAAAAAGACAAAAACAAAACAAAAAATACTAATAGCAAAAGGGTGGAAAAATGTTTTAAAAACTAATACTGTACAGAAAAAAAGAGTAACTGTTATTCCCGTATAAGATGCACTAGGCTTTCAACTAAAAAAGGTAACCAGGGACAAAGATGGACACTATATGATGCTCAAGGGAACAATTCATCAAGAAGCAATAACTCATTAATATTTATGCAACTTACACAGGGGCACCTAGTGGTATACAGCAACAAGTAACAAGACCTAAAAGAACATATTGAGAAAATTACAATTATTGTCAAAGACCTCAACAAACCACTTTCACAAAGGGAGAGGTCATCTAAACAGAAAGTTAACAAGGAAATAAAGACCTTAAAAGAAATATTGGACTAGATGGACTTAACAGACATTTATAGAGCTTTCCATCTCCAAAAAGAACACACGTTCTTCTCAAGTGCACATGCAACACTTGATCCTATCTTGGGACACAAAACATGTCTCAAAAAATATATGAAAATAGAATTATCAAACATCTCCTTACATCATAATAATACAAAGCAAGATATTAACCACAGAAAGAATAAACCAAAACATGTGCAGACTCAACAAAATTCTTTTGAACAACTCCTGGGTCAAAGAATAAAGCAGTACAAATTTAGTGACTAAAAAAAATGAAAAGACAAATGACCAGATACTGTGGTATGCTCTAAAAGAGGTGATATAGAAGTAGTACATAGCAATCCAGGTCCACATTTAACAAAGAAAGGAGAATATCAAATAATCTAACCTGCAGCTGAAGGAACTAGAAAAAGAATGAATACAAAAATCAGTAGAAGGAAGGAAATAATAAAAATGAAAACGCAAATGAATTAGAAAACAAAATGATGACTCAAAAGCTCAGTGAAACCAAAAGCTGGTTCTTTGAAAAAATAAAATTGAGCAAAACTTAGCAAGGCTCAATAAGAAGAGAGAAAACTCAAATAAATAAAACTAGAGATGGAAGAAGCAAAATTACAACAAATGTCATAGAAATATGAAGGATCATTGAACTTACTATAAACATCTTTATGCAAACAAACCAGCCAGCTTAGAAGAAACAGACAGATTTTTAGGATTCATACAACCTTCCAGACTGAACCAGGACAGCTTAAACACTCCAATCACAAGCTCAGAAATTAAAAGAGTAATAAAAATGCTCCTTAGGAACAAAAGCTCAGGATAAGATGGCTTCTTCAGTGATTTCTACCAAACATTCAAAGAGGATCTAGTACCTATTATACTCAAACTCTTGAAAAAAGTCAAGAGGGTGGAAAGCTCTTTAATATATTGCATTAGACCAATATTACCTTGATTCCCAAATAAAACAAAGACAGCACAAAAAAGAAAACTATAGACTGATATCCCCAATGAACATAGATGCAAAAATCCTTAACAAAGTCCTAGCAAATCAAATGCAGTAACATAGTAAGAAAATCATCCATCATAATCAAATGGTCTCATTCCAGGTTTCATGACTGCTTCAACAAATGCAAAGCAAACGATGCCATTCACCAGATCAACAAAAAGGAAGATAAAAATTACATGATTTTTTTCAATAGATGCCAAGAAAGCATTCAACAAGAGTCAATACACATTTATGATTAAAAACTCTCAATATAATAGGAATAAATGGAATTTAGCTCAACATAATAAAAGCCACATTAGATAAACCTTCAGCCAGCATCACATGCAATGAAAGCATCTCTGCTAAGATAAGGAAATAGATAAGGATGTCTACTTTGACCACTACTATTCAAAATGGTGCTGGAAGCTGTAGACAGAGCAGTTAGGCAAGAAAAAAAAAAAAAAAACATGAAAGGAATCCATTGGAAAAGAAGTGAAATCATTACTATTCACAGGTTATGTGAAAAAAAAAAATATATATATATGCAGAGATTCCAAAAGACTCTCCTAAGAAACTACTAGAAATAAATGAATATGATAATGTAGCAAGATACAAACCCAATACATAAAACTCACATGCATTTCTAATGCAAACAATGACTCAGAAGAAAGAGAAATTAAAAAAAAAAAATCCCACTTACAATTGCACCAAAAAGGATGAATTACCTGGGAGTAAACTTAATGAAGAAGGGAAAGGATCTTTATATTGAAAACAATAAGATTTTTTAAAGGAAACAAAAGACACAAATGTTTGGAAAGATATTACATGCTCATGAATTGACAGAATAAACATTATTAGATGAACATATAACCTAAAGCAATTAAAAATATTTAGGGTAATACCTTTGAAAATCTCAATGAATTTTTCAGAAGAATTATAAAATGGGTATCAAATCACAGAATATCTTGAATAGTCAAAGAAATCCTAAGAGAAAAGAAGAAAAATGGAGGAATCATGGACCTTGACTTCAACTATGATACACAGCAAAAATAATCAAAACAATATGGTATTGGAGTAAAAAAAGAAACACAGAACAGTGTAACAGAATAAAAAGTCCAGAAATAAACCCACACAAATAAGGACAGTTAATCTTTGACAAAGGAGTCACAACCATATAATGGAGAAAGGAAAGTCTCTCTAACTCTTTAATGATGCTAGAAAATATGGAGCCACATGGGGAAAAAAATGAAACTAGATCCAAACTTAGCTCCAAACATAAAAATTCACAATAGATTGAAGGCTTGGGTGTAACACCTGAAACAATTAAATACTTAAATGGTAACTTAAGGGAAACACTACTAGATATCAATTGCAAGATGTATTTGGGGCCAAAACCCCAGTGGCAAGGAAAACAAAAGCAAAAGTAAACAAGTGGATCTACATCAAACTAACAAACTTTTGCATCTCAAAAGAAACCATCACAAAAACAAAAATGAAACTCACAGACTGGGAGAAATTATTTGCACATCATATATATAGCAAAGGATTAATTTCCAAAATAATCATAGTTTTATGCAATCTAACAATAAAAAACAAACCAATTGAAAAATGGACAAAGCACCATTCAGGTAATGGACATTTACCTAAAGAAGATAGTTAGATGGTCTACAGGCACATGAAAAATTGCCCAACATCACTTATTACAAGGGTAAATCAAAATCACAATGGCATATCAACTCATCCCTGTGAGAATGGGCCATATCAAAAAGAATGGAAATAACATATGTTGTCAAGAATATGGGGTAAATTCATCTACTGTTGGTGGGTATGTAATTTGGTACAGCCTTATGGGAAATGATATGGTGATAGCTTAAAAAAAGGAAATGATAATCCTATATGCTCCAGCAATACCTCTGCTCAATATTTCCCCAAAGAAAATGAAAACATTAATATAGAAACATTTATGTACTCCTATGTTCATAGCAGCGCTATCCACAATTGTCAAGTCAAGGAACCAAACCAAGTACTCTATACACAAGTGGATGAGATATTGTGGAGCATATGCACAATGAAATGCCACTCAACTATTAAAAAAAAATCAAATTGTGCCTTTTAGAATAAAATGAATGGACCTTGAGATTATTTACTATTGAAATGCCAGAAAGTGAAAGACAGGTATCATATGGTTTCACTTATCTGTGGAATAAACCCCCCAATTTGGCAAATATATTGGCAAAGTATAGCAAAAACAATTCTTAGACTTCGTGAAAAACGTACTGGTTATCAGAGGGAACTGGGTGGGAGGGAGAGGCGGAATGGAGGAAAGAAGGGGACAGGGCATGGCCCAGGAAGGTGTGTGAGGCATGTACACATATGGAGGAATAAAAACACAACCCCTAAAAATGCAACCCCAAAGTTATACAGACATGTAAATAACTGACAAATTATTAAAAAATAAAATGAATCAAAGTCTGCAGTAACTACCCATTAGAGTGAGACTAAAATCCAAACACCTTACTGACATACTCTAGTACTCTTCAGACTACTTTCATCTTTTTCTGAGAAGATGTGAAGTTAGTTCTCATCTCAGGAAATTGATATATTGTGTTCTCTATGGGATAACCATTTCCTGGACATTCCCACGACTCCCAGTTTATGAAACACATATTCTTTGCTCAAATGTCTTCTCTGACTTCTTTAGCTTAACATTATCTTTTTACTCTCTTTTTTCTTTGTGACAATGAATACAAGTCTAATGTTTGTACTAGTATAATCTCTTTACCTGACTGGAATTGAAATCCCACTAGGAATGGACTTAGTCTGATTATTTCCTCATTAAAATGAGATGAAGAAAAGAAGTATAATTAACATAACACATAATGTTGGATATATAGTTGAATGATGGATAATCTATTTGGAGACCTATGATGGCATCAGAATATTTTCCCAAATATCTGTGAAATAACTGCTGAGTTGATATGTATTATCTTATCTGGGTCCCATGGTACTGTCCCAGAATCAAATCAGACATGAGACACTTCCCTACTTACCGCACATGAGCTGACTGGTTATTAAGGATATAGAAATCAGAAAGTCTGATAGTTAAGATATCAGGAATTTAATGCTGGCTCTATGTCTAACTTCCTATGTGAATTCTAGGAACACAGGAAAAAAAATGTAGAACTAATTTACCTCAAGGATTGAACAGATGCATAATAAATTAGACTTCTTAGTTTTTTTGCAAAAAATGAGTACTGTTTCAGTTTTTTTTTCCCCATTTGATTTGTCTGATTCTATAATTAGGTTTCTCAGATTCAGTGATTATGGTATAATTAGGCTGTAGCTAATCATGATTGTCATGTGCATATAAGCATGCAGTTGAAGGGCTTAAGCACTGCTGAGATGTGTAAAGGATTTAAACACTGCTGAGAGTGTTATTTAACTATATTATATTCTTACAGCTGACGCAGAGTAATTTTTACTCAATATTGCATTTATAACCTTGGTAAAATCCAGAGGTTTTTGTGTTTGTTTTTTGTTTTTTGCACCAAATTTCATAATTTTTTAAAAAGATTTATTTATTTATTTATTTGTACATGCACTGGGTACAGTCAGAAGTGCACGAGGGTGAGAGAATTCACCAGAGCCAGAGCAGAGAACAGAACAGGCAGACTGATGAAGTACACTGCTGAGGGGAGCAGCAGGCGGCAGGAGAGGTCTGCATGCCATCTGGGACCCTCGCCCAGCAGCCGGGATCGAACTGGCGCTGCAGAGGCTGCGGGCAGCTTCGCAACCCAGAGCTCAACCACTGTGCCACTGGGGAGGCCCAGATTTCATAAATTTTAGACAAATAGAAAAAAAAAAACCTGGAAAATGTACCTATAAGTTAAAATTAGAATAGGACGAAGAATAGAATAGTCTGGTTGATTTGTTGGTATGTAAATGATCATACTAAGTGGGAAAGGATACTAAAGATAAATTAAACTCTTCCTTTTTACTCTAGATGGTTAAATTATCTGGAAACTGCTTTACCACCATGGAAATAAAAATAACTTCAACTGCTAAGAATTATTGAAAGATCTGAATTAACAATACAAACCCAATACTTAGATTTTATTAAAATTTAGAGAACTCAATAACTGAATATTGGTATACTTTCCCTTCCATCCAATTTTAGAGGAGGTAGCCAGAGACATAGAGTCACTGGGTGAGCTCATATAACTCCTAAGAGTATCCCTAGGACATCAGTGAATTAAAAAAAAAAAAAATCTTATAAAAAAATCCTATGAGTAGTTGTAGGAGAGTGTTACTTTCATACCCAATGCTAAGTTAATATCTAATTAACTAATTAACTAGCAGAATTTTAAATATCATGCATCCCTTCTAGAATCATTGGGAGAAAAAAGGAAAAACATTGACTTCATTTCTTTCTAACATTTATTCATTGCTCTAGCCAGGAATGTGTTCATTTCTAAATAGGGTTATAGTATGTTTTATTAGTCTCTGCATGCTGCCAAACATCTGAACAAAACCTGAAAATTGCAACCAAAATATCCTTTATTTTCTATAACAACTTACAGATGAACACACCATTTTCCCAAATTGAGGGCTATTTGAGCTTCTGGGTGTTATCCAGTCTGATTCTTTTTCCATTGAAGGACACTAAGTTTAAATTTTCTTTATCATTAGCCTTATTTTGCCCTTCTACCACCTTGGTTGATGGCACCTAAAACATACACCTTTAGGTCCAGGTCAAACTCTCCTAATTCAAATCAACTGAATTTCCTCTCTTCTTGTGCCTGCTATGAAATCCCTGTGGAAGAGTAGTTTTTAAAAATTTCTTGCTTCAGTTATATACCAGGAACTATGGTAATCACTTTATAGATAATCACTTTATACCATAGGAACTATGGTAATCACTTTATATGGTAATCACAGTATCTCATCTAATCTTCACACTGCAGAGCGAAAATGAAAATTTTAAAGATAGAGAGACAGAACATTAGAGAGTTATAATATTTTCAGGGCAATATAGTCCAAGAGAAGCCAAGGAAAGATTAAAAATATTTCTGTCCTAGACCCATAGCCTCCTTTCATATTGTGCTTTCATATGCTAAACCTCAAGACAATCAACAAAGTAATTATCAAGTACTTAAGGAGCTCCAGGCTCTGGTTTAAGCAAAAATATTCAAAAACTGGCTCTTTGGCTTCATTCTATTCTGCCTAAATCCATTCTTATTCATACACTAAACCACAGTTAATAAAAACTATTTAAGAAGCTTTGAAGCCAGGAAGCCTATAGCATAGTTTGTTAATAGAGTTGCAAAAATGAAAGTTTTAACTGAATTTACTAGGTTGTTACAATTTTTTCCTTTCTTTGTCAGGCACACTGTAGAATTAGAATACAGGGGTATAGAATTTCTTTCATTTTGTATTATCCTCAAAGGTAAACCATACAGTTTTATCCCAATTAGATTTCCGGAAGATTGTTGGTATTCTAGCTTGGTATTTTATCTAATTCAGATAAAAACTGAAGGTCCCTCAAGAACTAAGGAAAAAAATTCTATCAAGGGAATTTCTGGAGAGGTAAAAATAAATGCATTGCTCTTTTCTAAATTGGGTTTTGTCTCTTCACACTTTTCAAATACTGTAAAAATATTAAAGCAGAAAAAAGAAATATGACATCTAAACATTATCTTATTTTGCACATTATCTAGTTTTACAGAAAGGAAACAAGAATCAAGTTCGTGGATATCCTGTAGGACTATTACTGGTCTCACTGCACAATCCTCTGCTTAATTAAGTGGCAGAATTTTAGATGTCAGGCAGGCTTTCTAGATTATTGGGAGAAAAATGGCTAAGTGAAAGACTCAAAAATGGGTATATCTGATACTTATAAATTCAACCACATCTGGAAGAATGCTATTTTATGAAATCTTAAATCAAAAAGAATCATGTAGCAATTACCATTCAACCAAGAAACAAGAAATATCCATCTATGATCATGTCCTTTTTTGACTCCGATTGCATGTTTTCTTTTCACACCTGACCATGACTGTTTTTAGGTGGGATGATCTAAGCCTTCATTTCTTGAGTCTCACCCTTTTAGAAATGATGTTGCTGGTAGCTTACTGTGATTTTATATTAACACCTCCACTATGGCAGTAGACCTTGATAATCCTCTAGCTTCCAGACATATCTAGACTTATCCCAAGTGAGGCAACTATCTATCCTTCTTTGTTAATTGGGTTTTTCATTGTAGCCAATTCTTTTCCTATTCATTCAGTGAAATAAGGAACCCAAAATATATAGGTGAAATTCTGAACTTCAGATTCACTGGTACCATGTTGTATTCCTTGATGAAAAGAGAAGGAAATGTAGGGAGGAAAGTTATTGGCCTAAATAGAAAAACGGTTTGAAATCCAGCCTGGTCAATTTGCAGCTCTTTTTCTTTTTCTATACTTTCTCAAAGCACTCAATGGTACAGATCATTTTGTAAATAAAGAAACACTTTCAAATATGATGCCTATTGATCTAGAATTTAAAGAGGTCCTTGAATGATGTACCTGTTCTTATTAAAGGCAGTAAAAAGTATTATAACTTGTCTTTCAGGTTGGCGGCAACTGTATAACTATACCCCACGTTCAAAGAACCACTAAAAATTCTGGTGAGTTCACACAGGCCCCTAGATATTTTAGGCTTTTTACCTTTATCCCCTGATACTAATGTGCCTCACCTGCTCTGTATATCTGATTGGTATAACATCACCCATTTATAGACCAATATGATACCACTGGGATGACAAAGTGATTAAGAATCCTACAGGTTTTTACATGAAATCCAGAAAATTGTTAAGACTCAAGTAATATAGTGAAGTAAATTACTTCCCTGGTACATAGAAGAAATGTATACCTGGTGGACTTACTAATGGGTACAGAATGAAAAAGCATTTTCCAGATCAATAGCTACAAACCAGGTGCTAGAGTCTCTGTAGATTTGCTGTAAGAGATAATATTTACAACAGGAGCTAAAGTTGGAGTACTGCCTAATTAAGTGTATGCGAATCCAATCTAATTACCCAAGACATGTCTTCTGCATTGACCAAAGAGGTAAGTTAACTTGAGATATTGTAGCACCACTGTTCCATATTTCAGTACCATTTGTTACCACTAATAATCTCTGTAATTACTCAAAAAATGCAATATTGTTTTCAGCTTACTATGTTGCCATTACTATTATGTGTTCATGTCTTTGGTAGGGGCAGGAAGGGTAGAGTTCTGGAGGCTTCAATCTGGTCCTTCTTACCATAATTGGCTCACCCTATAGGTCAGGAGGTTACCTAACATTTAAGTATGTCTGTTTCTACTATGTATTCAGGAACTGAGAAACGACTGTATTGGTTCTAAAACCCATCTGGTTCTCTGTGAAATGGATTTGAGAAGAATCATTTTTATCATCTTTGATTGGACATTTCCTGGTGAAACAACAGCACAGTTTCAATTCTCCAAGGATAAGTACAGTCTCAGAGCATATATCTAGACATCTTAAATGTTTGAGTATTTCCCTTCTCTCTAAAATGGCTGCAGGTCCCTTTGGGGAAGTATGGGTAAAATATTCAGGATATTGAGTCTTAATTCAAAAGGACTTAGACTACCTTTAATTCAAGGGATTCTGAGTTTGTTAACCAGCTGAGGTTTGAGAATTGAGTGAAGGAGCATATGGTAAATTATATTATTGTCAAAACCCTACTTACACAAAGGGATCATAATGCTTGAGTTAACTTGAACAGAACAATTTTCCTCTACAGACCAGTTTTTGGGAAGCCAAATGATCAAACTTGGACAGGATTGAATTAGAAAAGCCTGGTATTTAATGTATCTTGTAGTCATAGTATCTAGTGACCCTCTCATTCACTACAGTAACTACAAATGAAGTCGTATACATAAAGTTAACTGCCATAGACTCATTTTCACAGAGAGGGATTATATGGGTATTGAGGAAAGATTTTTAAGATTTCTCATGTCTGGTTAATCATTTTTAATCTCATTTATTTTTTCATCCAGGTTACATATGTATTTCTTTAATTTTTACTTCTACCAATTGCTTTTTTGCTATTCATTTTAACAAATACGTTCTATTCCTAAATTTGGACTGTTCCAAAAATGCATTTAATTTATTAGAAATATTTGGCTTCATATGATAACTTTATAATTTACAGATAAAGACATTTATTTTCAACTTAGGGTAGTATATGGAGAAGAGACACCTCACATTAACTTTCAATAATAATCATCAATCTTCATTAACTGGATCTAAACTAATAGGCATTTAATATTAACAGAGCATAAAATTTATGGGAAGTGTGGATCAATTTTTTTCATTCTATGTAGTTGGTGAAACCAATAAGGATAATTTTACTCTTTCTTCAAATTAATAGAACAAAGTTTTTCAGACTTAAAAGTGAATGAAATCCACATCTTCACAGCAGACCTACAATAATGGTGATATTCACTTTGTACAAACCTATTAAAATGAATAATAATGTCTTGATATACGATTCAAGTCATTTTACTATGGGAAATCATACATCAAAAATGCATATAAATCTGGAATTCAATTAATCATCTTGTACAATAGGTTAGTCTCTTGCAATTTTTATTCTAATACATTTTGTCTTTGAATAAAATGTAGTTGTCATTGGAAAATATCAAACCAGCACTTTTTAACAAATACATATGGATTTGTAATTAAACTCAATAAAATTGATAATGAAATATAAAAGGTAGAGTTAAAATCCAATTAAAGTTATCATAGGAAACAATACTGGGTTACTTTTGGGCAGAGTACAACACATTCGGTTTTTAACAAAACACATTATTAAGGATTTTAATAATGAAATTTAACATGGGATTTAATGGTGCATTCAGTGAATAGCTAATGGAAAGAAAATTGTAGCAGCTATTTAAAAATTCCAATGGAGATCTAATATACTTTATTAAAGTAGTCAGGTACACTACATGCTGACTTAAAAAAAAAAAAAAAACCTAATGGTTCTAAAAGAGAAGACTTTTGGCTGGAAAAAATACTACATATCGATGCTTAGCTACAAAATGCTAAGCAATTGGAACATGACAGCATTAGTTACCAAGGTTTTTAATTAACATTGTTTTTTGGCAAATGGTCAGTTGTTGCTGCTAAGTATTTAAGTGATTAAAAATATTATTGGATTTGAGTAAGTCACAATGATTGATTTATTTTCCCTATTCATTTCTATTTGGTGTAACTTTGATCTCATAGTTCAATTTTGAACTCATGGAAATGTACAATTAAATAGCAAGTAAAATGTCTAAGAAATTCTGATATATGGGCCTCCCTAGTGGCTCAAGGGGTTAAGGGGTAGCACTATGAAGCTATCTGCAGCCACTGCAGCATGAGTTCAATCCCCAACCAGGGAGGTGACCCACATGACACAGCAGACCTCCCCTAACTCTCCCGCTGCTCCCCTCCGCAGTTTATTTCAGTCAGTCAGCCTCTGCTCCCTACTCTGTCTCTGATGAATCCTCTCGCCACCTACACCTTTGGCATGTATCCCAGTTCTTGTATGCATAAATAAATAAATCTTTAAAATAAAAAAAAAGAAATTCTGATATGATTAACTGCTTCATTCATCTTCTTGATTGCCCTAGAATAAAACTGTTTCAAACCATTCTTTTAAACTCTCTACTACTAAGGAGATTTCTGAGAAATCATGAAATTAAAATTTATAAAGGGAATGTCACAAATGGAATCAGAGAACCACTGCCTTGCCTGAGCATTTGGTATCCTTAACTTACTAGCATAGATATCATATTCAGCAAACTGGATGTAGTATCACTCTCAGCGTAACAGCATCCTGACACCTGAAATTGGGGAATTTTGAAAAATGGCCAAAATTTTCTCACAAAAACTGATAAACGCTATTAGATTTCAGCTTCAGAGATTACAATCTGTCACTCCACTAGCATGCAGACATCCTTTCCCTTATATGTTTTCTTCTTTCCCCTTTTAGAGAATTTGAATAGTTTACCTATATGAGGCAGCTCTCCCTATATAACTGCTATATAATTTCTTCCACATCAGAACCCTTACATGGCCTTCCCAAGAGGTGTTTCTCAATTACAAAGCCCTAAAGACTCTCAATGAAATTCATATTTTCACTTGGAGATATGATTCTGCCTCAATAATGGTTAACATAACCAAAATGAACACTGTGGACCATCATCTTACAAAGCAATCCTTACCACTATCTTATCTCTTTGATGTATTTGCAGAGAGCTGAATTAACTACCAAATAATAATCATCCCATCCCATTGATGTTATAAATAAGAATTACAGTATACAAAAGATTGTATACTAAATGTCATGTAATTACTCCAATTTCATGCCCTGCTATAGAAAGACATACTCTGGTGTGGGATTTTTTTTTTTCTGTTTTGTTTTAAATACCTATTCTAATGAGACAGGGAAAATGGCACTTTAATTATGCAAGATAACAAATTAGAGTTATATTCATTCATGTCTACTTTCTATCCTCTAATTTTCTGAGGTAGTTATTATATGAGAAAAAGATAAAGTGTAACATATTTCCTATTGCCTCTATACAAATTATCACAAATTTAGTGACTTAAAAAGACACATGTTATATTCAGATGGTGGGAGAAGCAAGATGACTGCAGAGACGCTAGTTTCTCCTCTTCCATATACTCACAGCTAGACTGCAGAAGAACAAAGCCAGTAACTCCAGAAGGAAAAACAGAGAGTTACAATATGCACTAGGAGGAGAAAGAGGGCCCTAGGGAACAGTGGAATGGGATAAACATTAACCCCATTAGGCAAGGTGAGTTTTGGTGGCCCAGTAAACTCTACAAGCAGAAGCACAGGGACTGCCAAGTCTTTCGTTCCAAACTCCAGAGAGGAGGGATATCAGTGATGCCACAAACATTGATCAGCTTCACCCCAAACATTCACAGCCACATTTGGATCTCTTCAAGCACCTCCCCAACACCTACAAAGAAGATCTGAATACTTACAAAAGTCACCAAAGGTCAAAATAAAAAGAATAAGTGAATAAAATCAAACAAAATCATACCACCACCTGTGGGGGAAATAAAATATTTTAACCATTTAAGTTATTGCTGAAGATATTTTTAAAAACACTAAAATAGACTCCTGGAGTAGCAAAATGGGAAATAAATAAAACCCATGGACATATAAGACCTCAAGAGAGTGTGACATCACTAGGAGAGAACAACCACAGAATTCAAGTACAAAAAAGGTAGAAGACTATATTTCCATATCAAATTGAGAGTTCAAAAATGCTATGATAAAGAAATTCAGAGATAAGGAGTGGCAGACCTCTGCTGTCTTGTCTGCTGCTCCCCTCAGCAGTTTTTTTCCATCCATCAGCCTGTTTTGCTCCCCTCTGTCTCTGGTGAATTTGCTCACCCTTCCACACCTATGGCCTATACCCCAGTTCTTATATAAATAAATAAATCTAAAAAAAAAAAGAAATACAGAGATAAAAGAAAACTCAGGAAGTCAAAGAAATTTAATAAAACTCAGATAAACTAGTCAAATCAATACACTAAATTCAGAAAAACAAGCTAATAGGCTCATAAATAAAATCAATGGGAAAAGGTAGAAATCAAAGCCTCAAATACTAACAAAAATTAAGGTGGTAAAGAGCTCAACAAATGAGATCAAGAACTCTGAAAAATAGGTATTTGTTGTGTCTATACCAAGACACGGAGTAATGAAGCTAGCAAGAGTTCAAGACAAAGAAACAATGTTGAAAGCAGCTAGGGGGAAAAGCAGGTAATTTATAAAGGTACTCCTGTTAGGCTAACATCAGACTTCTCAGCAGAAACTTTATAGGTAAGGACAGAATGGAATTCAACAAACTCAAAAATGAAAATGGCCAGCCAATCATATTAAGTCCTGTGAATCTCTACTTCAGATGTAAAGTATAAATAAAGGTCTTCTCAAACAAAAGATGAAGGAGTCTGCAGCATTAGATCATACCTACAAGAAGTACTTAGGAACACTCCTATCTAAGTCAAAATATAAATAAATAAATAAATAAATAAATGAGAAAAAAAAAAAACTGAAAATCACACAAAAGACAAACAATAAAAGCAAAGAAAATGCACAAAAATAAATAAGGAAATAGAAACAGAAAACTGGAGACAAAATGGCAGTAGCAAATACCCATATATAAATAGTCAATCTAAATTGTAAATATTCTGAAATCGCCAATCAAATGTGACTGTTAGATATGAAAACAAAGTCCAACTTTATATTTTTTCCAGGAGATTGACTGCAATCCAATGATATACATACACTCAAAGAAAATGGTTAGAATATAATCTTTTAAGCAAAGCGACTGAAAAGGTGCAGACAGCCATACTTACATGATACAATATAAACTTCCAATTATTAAATAAGGATGGACATTTTAGAATGATTATAGGATAAATACATCGATAATACATAACATTTATGAATAGAGATGCACCAAATGAAGGATTATCAAAATACATAATACAACCATTAATAAAACTAAAAACAAGAGATTGGGCTGCATCACAATAGTGGTAACTTCAGTACCCTACATATATCAATTGACAGATGAACATGGAAAGAATACCCTTAAATAAGAAATTATATCTGTTGGGTCTACTAAACATTCACCCAAAAAAATGAGTATAAAAGTGTCAAGAGATTCAAAATGATTAAAATCTCTGATCACAATATCAAAATAGAAATCAAGTATAAAAAGAAAGCCAGAAAAATATCTATTAGGTGGAGACTGAGAAACACACTACTGAATGACTATTCAGTTAATGAAGAAATACAATATTTAAAAACACTGGGGACAAATAAAAATAACTGGAACTACCAGAACTTATGGGTGTGGCAAAAGTAGTAATAAAAGGGAATAATATAGCAACACAGGCCCATATCAAGGGACAAGAAAATGCTAAAAAAAGTAACATGACAGGAAGGAAAAAAAAAGAACAAATGAAATGAAATCAAAAATCAAGAGAAGGAAAAAAAAAAGAAAGGAAATAGATGAAATAGAAGTCAAACATTTCAAAATAGCAAAAAATCCAAAAACTTTTTTAGAAAAAAAAATACAAACCTCTACCTAGATTTTTTTAAAAAAGTAAATAAATAAAACCAAAAATGAAAGGAGAAATTACAAAGCACATCATAGAAATACATAGGCTCATATGAAAATACTACAAACAGCTTTATATCAACAAATTTAAAAATACAAAAGAAATGGAAAAATTCTTAGAAGCATAAAACCTTCAAGACTAAATCAAAAAGAAATGAAAAACTTGAGCAGAATGAAGACAAGCAAGGTTATTGAAACAGTAAAAGTTTCCCCCCATAATCAAATTCAATAATATATTAAAAGATCATATATCATAACCAAGTTGGATTTATTCCAGGGATGCAAGGATGGTTTAGCATACATAACCAATGTAATTCACCATATGAAAAAGGAAAGGAAAATCACAGGATGATTTCAGTAGATGTAGAGCAGGAATTTGACAAGATTCAGCAATCATTTAAGATTAAAAAAAAAAAAAAACCCTTAGTAAAATGGGCATAGACAAAATATATCTCATCATAATAAATAGCCAAACCCATAGCTAGTATTATACTCAATGGTGAGAAAATGAAATCTTTTCTGCTGAGATCAGGTAAAAAGCCAGGATGTCTACTCTCACCACTACTGTTCAATATAGTTTTGGAAGTCCCAGCTATAGTTAGGCAAGAGAAAGATATATAATAATACAAATTGTAAGAGAAGAAGTAAAATTATCACTATTTGCAGATGATATGATAATATACAATGGGGAGACACTAAAATCCTTAGTAAGGCACTCTGTCATTAGACATTCATTTCATGAAGTAAAATAAGATTAGGAACAGAAAGCGAGTTTAAAAGATCTTTTTTCTAGAATCATTAATTATCGGTAAATGTCTAGAAATCAATCTGTAGATGACATGTCTAATTCTATCTTGAACTATTTTCCTGCTCTCAGTAAGCAAACCTCTTTCCTGACTAGGTCCCTGATGCAAATTCTACTCTGCTCGAAATACCTTTCTCCCTCTCTTAACTTGGGAAATTTTCTAATCTGCCTGATTTACACTTGGAAATGAGTCTTTTACAGAGTTTGTCTGGAACTCCTAAGACAAGTCTTTTGTTACTTATAACCACAATGTCTGACACCTCTTCCTTGTGATATTTATTAAACATCTAATTAATTTTTATTAGCTTCCAGCCTAAGAGAGGGGTGAGCAAAGTCTCGTTGAAGGCTATTTCTCCAAGGTTTAAACAAATGCCTTTATTCCACATTTAAGTATTTATTGAATAAATTAATCAAAGAAAAATTTAAAAATCAGTGAATTAAATGTAACAAATTGGACTGCACACCAATTTCTTCAGCAAAAATTATGGAAATTGGAACTCATAATAAGGTAATACTTGGCTCATATCCATTAAAATTATTATAGCTCCATAATTTTAAGTGTTTATTAAAGTATAATGTGCAAACATAAAAAGTACACATAAATGTGTCTTGATGAAATTTTCATATTAGATAGACCCATGTAACTAGCATCCAGATTAAAAATACAAATATTTTCAGCTTTTCAGGGCATTCAGTCACTGCCCTAAACTTGCAGGAGGAACCTCTACCCAGGTTTCCAACAACACAACTACCTGAGCTATACCTATTCTTTTTAAACATTTCCTTTTCCTATGGAAGGGTTTATTCTGTATATACTTTTTATATAAAGTCTGCCTTTCCCCCTTATTTTCATTATTTTAAGATTTAAAAATATAATCACAATTAATTTTACATATTTAAATATCTCTGAGATATAAACTGATTAAAAGTATATAATTCAATGTTTTTTTTTAGCAAGTTCACAGGATTATGAAACCATTACCATGGTCTAGTTTTAGAATACATTCATCCTTTTTTTTTTCTTTTTTAAAGATTTAGTTATTTATTTATGCAAGCACTGGGTACAGTCAGAAGCACAGGAGGGCGAGAGAATTCACCAGAGCCAGAGCAGGGAACAGAACAGGCAGACCAACGAAGTACACTGCTGAGGGAAGCAGCGGGCGGCAGGAGAAGTCTGTGCTCCATGTGGGACCCTCCCTGGGCAACCGGGGATTGAACTAGCACTGCAGAGGCTGTGGGCAGCCTTGCAGCCCAGCACTGAACCTCTGTGCCACCAGGGAGGCCCTTCATCCTTTTAAGAAGACATGCCAAACCCAATATCAGTCACTCCACATTTCTCCCCAATGGACATTTCACATCAGTGAAATCACACAATAGATCATACTTTATCACTGGTTATTTAGTGCTTCTTTTTTATTGTCAAATATTCAACCAAATGGAAAGCCCACACTTTATTTTTCCATTCATTCTGTGATGAGTATCTGTTTTATGATAATAAATAATAAACCACAACAAAGCATAAACAGACAATTGTAAACCAGAGACATCCTGCAGAGGAGGAAGAGGGAGAGGGGTGACAGGGAGGGAGGGAGGAGCACAGGGGACTGTGGTGATGGTGCACGGGTGTCTTGGGGAAGGAAATTCTATAGGGACTCAATCTGAGAGGGTGGGGGGAAGCAAATATTGTCTAAAAATTGTAAAAAATTGATAAATGTTAAAATAAAAAGATTTTAAAAATAATAAATAATGCTAGTAGTAACATACTTACACAAGGTTTTGCATTTAGGTATGTTTTCAATTCTCTTGGGTATATGGCTAGAGATAGAACTGCTGTGTTGTGGTAATTTTATATTTAATTGTGGGGAAGGTACATCGATTTTCCATATAGTTCCTCTCTCCATGCATATGCTACCTTCCCTATTACTGAGATCACCACCAGAGTGGTTCAAGACTTACAAATGACAAATCTATACTGAAAAATGATTATCACCCAGGCCCATAGCTTACTTTATAATCACTCTCTTATTCTGTAGTTCTTTGAATATATGTACTATAACAGCTTTAAGTCTCTTTCTGCTAAGTCTGCCACAATCATGCTTTATTAACCCTGCTCTGTTTTCCTGAGTATTTATTACACTTCCATACTGTTTTACATGTCATTTTTCTGAATACTAGACATTTTAGATAATATATTGTAGCAACTTTAAATTCAGACCCCTCCCTGCCCCTGAATTTCTGATGTGCTTGGTCATTTGCTTAAATGTTTAATGATTTGGCTCAACTGATACTGTGAGGTCTACAGCCATTCACAGTGTAAATCCTCATATTACTTTTTCCTTCCTTTTTTCTACTCTAGGTTCCTAGGGGTTACTTCTGAGGTGGTTAAAGCCACTTATCAATCAAATAGTCAAGCTTCCTTAAATATTTATATTTTGACCCTTTGCAATTTGAGCTCTGTGTGGCTTAGAGGCTGCAATTACAGTTCATGCAGTTCACATCCTTTTGCCCCATGTTCAGCCATGAATTGGTGGTTTAGAGGTTCCATCGCTCATTTTTCTTGAGAAGGTATAGCCTTGGACATGGTCACAGTCTTCCAGACTCACAGCAATGAGTGTGATTTTCTTTGTAAGCCAGACTTTCTGAATGTTGCCCTTGGATCAGAGTAGCTTATTGTTTAGTGTTTGGTCAAAGGTTTAAGTCCAACCAGGCTGTGAGGCTTCTACTCTGTTCTGACGGACCTGTGCACAGATTTCAGTTCTGGCCAAATCCTGTTCTTACTACTCCTGTGTGAGTGCAGCTTCATTAATTCCAGGATAGTCTCCCTGACCCTTAAGTCTGACAGTGATCCACCAGGGCTCTTTTTAGCTTTATCTTTCTCTGGCGCTCTCTGTTGAAGCGCTGGAAGTTCTGTTACTTTCCTTCTTGAATCATGGATCAACATTCTCCTCTCAATTATTTTCTATGGGGATTATATGTTTTCCCAGTTTTATTGAGAAATAATTGACATTCATTACTGTATAAATTTAAGGCATCAAGCTTGATTTACGCATACTGTGAGATGATTATCACAACAGGCTCAGCTAACATCCATCTTTGCATGTGTACATAATAAAAAGAAAAGGAAGGAGAAAAGAAAAGGGAAAACAGTTCACCCTGGTGATGAGAACTCTTGGAATTTACTCTTTTTTCATTTTCCTTTGTATCATGCATGGAGGGGAAGGTAGACAAAAGGTAAAACTTTCAAACTTTCAGTTATAAACTGTGAGGGATGTAATGTACAAGTAGGTAACTTCAATTCTGACATGTTTCACTATAGCATTCCTAACACTCCATTCCTAGTAAGTTCAGTCCTCTTGTTAGAACTGAAGAGTTTTGTTCTTATGGACTTTTCCCCCTGGAAGACCCCGTCCACCTACATCAGAGCTGGGGACAGGGACTTGCTTTCCTAGAGTGACAAATGTGCACTTGGGTGAGGGAAGCCCCTAGACTTTTTCTTCATACCTCCCACCATGGAACCACCACCCTATAAGTGAGTTAGGGCAGGGTCATCAGTTCCTGTTATTATTGGCCTATTATGTCAGAGTAGAGCTTCTGCTCATGTGAGAGCTGGGTTAGGGAACTTACTGCTTAACTTCTTGAAATATGACTTCTATAGCACATTGCTGGATGGGGATTAGGAAGGCTGGCAGATTTCTGTCCCCTTCCAGGGTGAAAACTATAGCCTCCTGGTAGGAACTTGTTGGAGAATGAATAAAGGTTATCTGGGATTCACCTGCCTGGAAAAAAGCACTTGTGGTAGAGTTCCCAAAATAGGAGCTGGGGGAAGTATAATGGGAAGTATAATGCTGTGTGTGTATATATATATATATATATATATATATATATATACACACACACACAGAGCATTTGAGTTATCCCTTTATACTTTATAAAGTTATCCCTTTATACTTTATCCATATATAAATATACAATATACATATATATGCAATATACAATATATATATACACAATATACTATATATATATATACAATATACACCCCCCCACACACACACACTGATTTTTCTGAGAGTTCAGAGATTTTCTTAAATTTCTTTTCCATTTGTTGTATGCCATTAACACATTTTTTTCAAGACTTCAAATGATTATTGGTTTGTTTTTAATGATTTCACCAATTAAATTTCTCTTTTATTGGGAGAGGAAGCATACTTCACCATTCTGAAATTCCTGCTCTATCTCAGTTCCCTATATAGTTCACTTATACTCGCTATTTCCATTTCATGTTCTATAGCAACTCACTGTTGTTCCATTGGGTATATATACAAAACTTATTTAACCATTTATGTTGATAGACATTCAGTTAGCTTCCAGTTTGTGAAGCTGAAAACAGTATCCATGTCTTTTTATGAAAACACATATGCATTTCTGTTGGACATATACCTAGGAATGGAATTGCTGGTCATGTGTTATATGCATGTTTAAGCCAAGCTAATTAGTTTCCTAAATTTATAACACTTTACACTGCACCAAAAGTTTATAAAAATTCTGGAGGTTCCATATCTTCCTCAATACGTGGTGTTTGGTTTTTTTTTTTTTTTTTTTTTTGGCTGTTTAATTTTAGTCAATGTTATGCAGAGTAAAGTATTACACTGTTCAGAAGACTAACAAAGATGATCGCATTTTCTTTGGCTATTTGAATTCTTGCCTTAGTTATCTGGGATTTTTTTGGCTCATTTTTCTAGTAGTTGTGCCTTGTTAATTGCTTTGCACAAATTCTTTATTTAGTCCAAGTTCCTTGTTATTTTTTAAGAAAGACACGTGAATGATAAGACTAATAGATATATTTTGAGATAAGATAATTTCAAAACTTCAAAACTAACAAGTGATTTTTAAAGTTAGTAGATTGGATTAAAAAATAAGTAAGGCAATTTAGAAGTTGAAAATTCTTCTGAAGTTTTGGTCGTTATGGTCACTTCTAATTCTATTATCAGTAAGCACTGATTTTCAGCGAGATCTAGGTATTATGCTAAGTGCTTTGCATTCATTATATTTAATTCTTCCAATCCCACAGGGAAAATTTACTAAGTCCATTCTAAAGGAGGAACTAGAGACAAATTTGCCCAGGGTTAAACACTGAAACTCAAGCCTGCTAACTCCATGATTTGTATGATTAATATCACATTATAGAAAAAGATAATCCAATCTTCCAATTACACAGATGCAAGGATAAACTAAATCAACAAGCAACTATAAACCAGAGACAGACTATGGGGGGGGTGGGCGGGGAGAGGAAGGATTAGGGTCAAAATAAGGGGGAGTGCAATTGTATGGGGAATATAACCAAAATGAAACTGCATACATTGTGCAAAAATGAAAAATGATGTAAGAATTATATAAAATATTAAAAAAGATTTAAGAGATAAAAAATAGGTTCTAAAAGAAAATGTTTTAAAAAATTAATATACTTTTATCTTGAAGGAGAAAAAATTGTCTAAATTAATGCTTTTAAACACAAAGATTTTTTGGGGGGAAAATTTTCCTGGAAATCGTAATGAGATATGGAAGTGGATACTTATTATAGCATGGAGGATTTCAATTACTAACAATAATAATTTCCCTGGTAATTGTTGATGGCAATTCATAGCTATTCAGCATAACATTCAAAGTCCAACGTCATTACCTTATTGTTCAATGTTCCCTTCTGCCTGCTAAAAAAGCCCAACAAATTGCTGGGTCCCAAATGCACTTTTGTGTCTCTAACTTCTTATATACACAAAATATGCTATCTCACCATATTTCAAAGGTTTTACTTATTTTACAAAATATTCAGTATCAACTTCCTGTGAAGGACTTCCCAATTTTCTGTCTGTGTACAGGGAAAAAAAAATCTTGTATCTCTCTCTTTTTTTTAAAGATTTATTTATTTATTTGTTTGTTTATTTATACAAGCACTGGGTACAGTCAGAAGCACGGGAGGGTGAGAGAATTCACCAGAGCCAGAGTGGGGAGCAGAGAAGGCAGAAGGACTGAAGTACACTGCTGAGGGGAGCAGTGGGTGGCAGGAGAGGTCTGCGCGCCATCATATGTTGCATATCATATCTGAATGAGTATCTATCATGACTGAATGAATTATTTATAAATTCATATCTGTTATGACATTGAAAGATTTTAGGAGGCAAGGGTTCTTCCTATCATTAACTGTAGCTAACACGTAGTAAGTACTTACCAAATACTGAATAAATGGCAGTGCCACAAATATGCAAAAAGATAGGTACACTGGAAAAGAATAAAATCATGCAAGCACCATCATATATGGTGAGAGACATGGGATAAGGACTCTGGCGAAAGCAGAAAGTTGATTCAGGCTAGAGTAGAACATACTCCTGAATTCTGGCCAGTGTTCTATGCTGGAATGAAGATCCCACATTGCCAAATCCTTAAATTTATTAAAGGTGAAATCCAAATTCATCAAACTATTCATCCACCCATCCATCCATCCATCCATTTATCCATTCATCCATCCTTCCATCCATATATATGTGTATGTGTGTGAAACCTCCTGAAGTTATCATCCTGCTAATTAATTTTTAAATGCTACTTTACAAGTCCAAAACAAGTAGTCAACACATATATACATCATGAGTCAGATTTGGCTCGTATATTTCTGATTTGTAATTCTTGACACAAAGGAATATTTCTGAAGATCCAGCAGAAAAAAAAAAAAAAAGATTCTGTTACCTCTACTTCCAAGGAACTTAGGGAAAGCTTTAAAAGACCTCTAATAGGGCCTCCCCAGTGGTGCAGCGGTTGAGCGTTGGGTTGCGAAGCTGCCCGCGGCCTCTGTGGCGCCGGTTTGATCCCCAGCTGCTCCCCGGCCACAGGAGGAGGGTCCCACATTGTGTGCAGACCTCTCCTGCTGCCCACTGCTCCCCTCTGCAGTGTACTTCGGTCCTTCTGCCTGCTCTGCTCCCAGCTCTGGCTCTGGTGAATTCTCTTACCCTCCCGCACTTTTGATGGTACCCAGTGCTTGTATAAACAAAACAAACAAACAAACAAACAGACAAATAAATAAATAAATAAATAAAGCATGCCTCTATAAAAGAATAAATAAATAAAGACCTCTAATAACCAGGAAATACAGCCTGCAATGGGAATGGCATGAAGAGAGTTACTCTTTTATCCAACAGAGATAACTTAGTCCTGAACTTTATGTCAATTCAGGAGAGGTGATCTAGTGAGAACCTCCTACTCCTGGATGAGACAACATGTGAGATAAGAGCATTTAACAAGGAAAAATATGAGCCTATACTTGCACTTTCTGTCTTAGAAAATGTATCAGTTTCTACAAGGTCCTAAGCTAACATATTGTATACATAAGAGGATTTTGGAGACGACTGAGCATAATGACTGAGAATCATAGCTGATTTCTCTAATGTTAAAAAAAAATAGACAAAACCAAACAATAACAGCAAAAATCAATGTCAGCCTTACTAGCTTATCTCAAGGAAAATCAGTAGATTAGTAACTAAGTTCAAGTAAATTTTTGGTGACTAAAGCAAAGAGTTTGCCTAAGCATGCTAAGAAAAACAAAAAGACCAACTCGCATCAGGAGTAATCTTCAAACTTGACGCCATAAGATTCATTCATTAACCATTACAATGGAGTTTTTGTGAAGATTAAATAAGATACCGTGAAGAACTTATCAATGCACCTTGGAACTAAAGAGGGTCTTAATAACTAGTGGCAATTATTTTACTTATTACTAATCAAGCAAGCCAGACATAGAAATCATGAGTTTTGTTTAAAAAGTGGCTATTTTCTGTTTATTTTTAAGAATGGTTGTGGAAATTTCCTATGTCAAAGCTGATAGAAAATTGTATCAAGATGGAAAACCTAGGATCCAGGGATGTGCAGGCTCACCTAGAGACCATCTCACTCCTTGATCCCTTATTCATTTGAACTCCTTGATCCCTTGTTCTAACCATATTCTGCCCATGTTCTGAGGGACTAAGGGTCCCCCTAAAGTGCTTACAGGGAATGGGATTTATTTTACATATTCAAAGCAGGTTTTAAGTTGAGAATTCAAATTCTATACCTAGATGAATGTGGTACATTACAGAACCACATAATCTATAATTATTATGAATTAATGTTTTAAAAATAAATCCTGCATTTGTGAGTGAAGAAGAGTACAACTGCATAGAGATAATTTTTCGGTTTAAATTGTCAAGTGTAACCAGAAAAAAATACAATTTTTGAAACTATTTTGGGATTTTTTAGTATAGTAAGGGACCTCAAAAAAGTGACCTGGATCTTTGGTTCTATAGCACTTTTCCTCTAGGTAGTGTTCTTAGATGGTAAGCTCATTGAGGTGTCAAAAGTTCATTTCTGGGTTAGGAACAATTTGCTTCATTTATGAAATCCTTTAAGTGTTTTGCACATGGTCCTCTCCCCACAGAGACCCCAGAAACACATAATCTAAGTGCATGGAAGGTTGCTGAGCAGCCCCATTGGTTACATGTTTACATGATGTAAGCAAAAGCAATAGAGAAAATGACTTTTCTTTGTAGCAATTTTAGTGGTATTTTTGATGCACAGTTGATGTCAGATGAAGAAACTATGCAATCATTTGGAAAAAATGAGCCATTTCAATAAAATGAAGTGTTCTGATACTCTTATGCATCAGGACCGATACATAAAAATTCTGAGATGTTATGCTTTACTCCTCTTTCTCTCCACATGTACACATGTACACACATATCCACACATCTTTATGTAGATGGGCAATAAACTCCCATCAAAAAGATGAATCACTGGGAAGAATGCCTTCCTCTTGTCTGCTAAGTGCAGTGAGTGCTCTCCTTGAAGTAGGGTTCCAGATATGATACCGGATGCCTAATTAAATTTAAGTTTCAGAGGAACAACAAATTATTGTTCTAGAATAGTATACAGTATATATTTGGTACAGATATATACCATGTATTACTAAATCTCACAACTCTTAAAAAAAGATTTTAAAAAAGACTAGAACCAGCCATATGAAAGAGCAGGTGAGAGAAAGCAGTGGTGAAAGGTAGGTTCTCAGTAAATGTCCGCTTACAACATCCCCCAGATGGCCAGGGTGAGGGGGATTTCCTTTCCTTATCCTTTTCAAGAATAGTAGAAACTTGAGCAATCCCAAGCTTCTCCCCAGAATCTGCTTCCCAAAGAGAATATCACCTCAGATTTTTCTCCCCAAACACTGCTTATTAGAGCATTTCTCCTCAAATTAATCTCCTCAGACACTGCTTACAAGAATATTTCTGCTCAGACATTACTCCTCAGATGCCTGCCTTTTCCAAAGAATGCTTCCCAGATTATTTGTATTCATATTTTTCACCTTAGACACTCCTCAGTAGAGTATTTAACAGTTTCAGAACTCTGACACATTTTGAATATTTATATTTAACAAATTTACATTTTCAGCAAATCACAACCCTGAGGTTACATATTATTTAAAATTATAAGATTTGCTTTTCAATATCAATTTACCAGGCTCTAGAGACTGTGTGGTCCAGTGAAAGTTAACAGTTTAAAATTGGCTGACAACTTCCTTCTTGCACATTCTCAGTTTATCACTTTGAATAAAATTCACTTTACCCTTGGTGAGGGCAGGGTCTGGGTCCGTGATAAGATCTGTTTTCCATGCGACAACTGAGAAGACTGAGGTCTGGAAATGAGATATGTAGCTCAGTTCCAGAAAATTGGAAATGGTGGGATAGGGGCAAAATGGGGATCAGGTAGGGGCTGCTTCATGGGCTGAGATGCATGGAGTCACACAAAAGACTCCTGAATTAGTGTTGAATGCTTTGAAGTCATTGTCTTGAAATTCTTTTTTTTTAATAAATTTTATTTTTATATTCCCCATACAATTGCAACCCCCTTATTTTGACCCCAATCCCTCCCCTCCTGCCCCCCACCCCCAAAAAAGTGTCTCTGGTTCATAGTTTTTTGTTGATTTTGATTTTCACTTTCTTATAGTTATTCATTTTCCTGGTCCCTTATTTAAGTTTTCTAGATTCCTGCTATGAGTGAGACCATCCGGTATTTTTCTTTTTCTTTCTGGCTTATTTCCTGAGCATGATCCCTTCCAGTGCCATCCATGTTGCTGCAAATTGCATGTGTTTATCTTTTTTGAATGCTGAGTAATATTCCATGGTATATATGTACCACATCTTCTTGATCCAGTCATCTATTTTTGGGCATTTGGGCTGTAAGTTTAACTTTGAACTTGTGTTTCATAAATTGGGGTCTTAGTACCTCATTTCACACTGTCTTCCTTCCTAATGCCTCCTCTTCTGCCCCCGGGAAGCTCCTTCTCCCATCCACTAACACTGTCCTCCCCTGGAAGGGCCTCAGCATTGCCACAAGGAAGTTCCCACCAGGTGAACTGCCTTCAGTGTCTGAAGGTATCCCTAGCCTGAGCCCACAGAATCATGGCACTGCCGGTGGGTGCTGATCCAGAAGCCACGTCTCTCAGAGACCAAGCTCTGAGCCAGATTCTAAGCACGCCTGGCATGGAGGCTGCAATGCGCTTGGGAATCTCTACTTCCAGTATTCTTGGGTAATGAACACTGGGACATGCAAGAAGGGGATGCCTGGTTCAGCTTCCCTGGCCCATGACTCCCACTTCCCTGGCCCATGACTCCCCCTGGGGCATCATGTGTCAATAGGGTGGCTGGCAGGAAAAAGAAACAAGCAACCTTAAGGTCTAAACAAGGCGTATGTACCCTATTTTGTGGAATGGGGACCCTAGGCACTTGTGGGCAGCTGCATTCACCCCTTGAGTAGCCCTGTGCCCTAGAAAACACTCCTTGGGCCCACTACATGCCTGCATTGGGAGAACTTCTGCTCCTCCCAACCTTTCTGAGGCTTGCTTAACTATATCTTCTGGTCTGCTTGAATCCCTTTAGAGAAATGTGACTTCTGTCATATTTGTGATTTTGAATATGAGTTAAATTCTCTGATATTTATATTTCAAACTGGCATCTATCATAAAAATTAATGCTAACAATTTAAATATTTATTTTTCCCTTGTCTAGAAAGACAGTATTTAAAATGAGTAGCAAATAGAAAACACGCTAAGTTGAGAGAACGCAGCAGCAGGCATAATATTTTATATTTTAATGCCTTTAGCACAGCCTCCTATTTAAGACTTTGACTCCAACGTCCCTTCTCTCTGCCCCATATAGATTAATTGCTGAGTTAATGTATTATTTTATAATGAGAAAATTTTTCTGAACTAGGAGGATATATTTAGAATCTCACAACAGGAGTAAAGATATTAGAACAATACTTTTGCCGTTTTTGATACTGTCAGGTTATTGGGCATATTGCAGTGTACTTTAGAGGGTGGTCGATAAAAGCTAAAGGTATGTGTTATTCATTTTTATCTACCATGAACAGTTCTGTGACATGCAGAGAAACTCAATAAAGATTAATGAGTGTATGAGTAATTTGTAGGAAGTGGTACTGTGTTGTGATTATAAAGGATTTCTTTAGAATCAGTCACATTACTAAGCATTTTTCCTAAAAAGACTTTGCACATTGTGCTGGAAAATGAGTGTAACATAATATCATAATTTAAAGGATGCAACTGAGAGATGAACCTAGGCATTAGAATCATGTGTGCTTGCTCCATCAATCTCTTTATGTGTGAGTCTGGTTAATCGCCTCAGTCAAATTTTTGTTGCCTGCATAATGGAGAGTATATAGCTACTTCTGGTTATTTTGCAAATTAAGTAAGATGACATGCAAAATGGTTAGTATTCAGCAAGATTTTATTCCCCTAAATAGCGCTTTAACTTCTTTTACTGTTTAAAAATATTTATAAAGCATCTGTAGTGTGACAGTCATTATACTGGAGGTTTGGTATTCATACCTAAGCAAAGCAAATTAAGATACCGCTTTACACAAACACTACAGTCTAGCCAAGTGTTTGCTCCTGTGGAAATTTTCAAAAAAATGTACTAATGTAGAAGAAATAGCATAATGATCTCTAAAGTACTGAGAGTTCATCTTCAATAATTACCATTTGCTAATCTTGATTCTCATATACCCCTCACTTTTTTCTAAAGTATTTTAAAAGAGATCTCGGGTATCATATTATCTCACCTACATTTTTTTCAGTTAATCAAACATCCCACAAAATATACCTACACACAATACACAATGTACAACTCTATAAATAATCAAATACCCATTTCTAAAATCCCGTAATCTCAAAATGTCATGTTTAGTAGCTGGCTTGCTCAATTTAAGTACTAAACCATCCCTATATTATATGTGGTAGTCATATCTCAAATCTTTTTCACTTTATAAAATCCAACTTTCCTTTTTTTACTATCACTGATTTGTTCGAAAAATTGAAGATTTTATTTTTGTTTTGTAATATGGGTCCTATTTTGGATTGACCTGGATTATTAACTATTGTGGTACCTGTCTGGTATGGTATAACTTGAGTCCACCTAAATAAGTCAAATATGAAGATGGGAAATCAAATTATTTCTCATCACTGTTATATGTTGATGATTCACAGATCTTCTCTCCAGCTCACACCTCTTCATTGAATTTAATACTTCTGTCTCCAATACTTGGTTGGAAATCTTCCCTTTCTTTATATGTCCAAAGCCACTTAATTTTTTACCTTCTTTATAAAAGTACATATTGCAGAATTCCCCATTTAGTAAGTGCATTCCTCTTTCTAGTCTTTCAAAATAAAATCCTTGAAATCATCCTTATCTCCTCTTTTTCACCCAAATCCTACATATTTTCCTGCAACAAAGCAATTTATTCTACCTTCAAATCTATACAGAATGATAATTCATACCATTCCCAATACTGGAAGTCTGATTCAAGCATCATCATAACCCCCATTGGATTACTGGAATAGTCCCCACTAACCTCCTTACTTCTGCCCTTTTGGGGGGCATCTATGTTCAATACAACATAGAAATTATCTTGTTAAAACATAAATTAGGTTACTCTTCTACCCCACACCTTCCTTTAGCTTCCCATCTGACTCAGCATGAAAGTCAATGTTCTAAAGTCCCGAGAATACATGCCTTACATTGCCTAGCCTCTCATTAACTTTCTGATTTTATCCCATGATCTTTTGATTTTTGTACATTTTTTTCTTGAGCTACATTGTTTTATATTCTCAAGCAAGGAGTCATATACATAGGAGATGCTCTATAAACACTTGATAAGTAATGAAACTCATCTGTCAACATCGTTCATCATGTCTTTGATGTCTTCATGTGAGAGTTTTTCTTCGATTTCTAGCTGTGGGTAGCCTCTTCATTATTTATATGTCTGCTTCACTTTTCATTTTATGTTTGTCCTTTTAAGAAACAGGTTGACAAAGATCTTTAAAAGCTTCTGTGTCGTCAGTTTTTTCTACCCCAGTGGTCACTGGGATGGGAGCTACAACAGTGGTAGCTCTAATTACCTCATTAGAAAATTATTTCTTTAGTGAGCAGAACTGCTTCATTTCTGGTCCTCCAGGCACAGAGAGATCAAGAAAACAAAGTTAATTAGACACTTTGGAGTCTAGACAATTGTCTGACAAAGTCAGTCAGAGGATTTGCATTTCACCCTGAAGGTTAGTTTGAGTTAGTTTCTATGAAATGTGCTTCAAAGATGCCCTGCAAGAAAATAATGCTAATCAAGCTATCACTGAAAGGCAATTCAGCCGTGAAATAGATGGTCTTCCCTTCTGTCCAGAGTAAAGACTGCTGCTTTTGTGGACGATTCTTTACCTCTCTGATAGAGGACAGCCTCTGTCTTAATTCCAAAGGCTTTCTCCTGCAAACATGCTAGGTCTTCACTTGGCAGAGGATAATTAAATGGGAATAACGTAAGTCAGAACACATGTAGAACCATGTTTCTGCCTCCAGAAGTAAATTTGGCAGTGACTAGAGATCTTTTTGGTTGTTAGAACTGGCGGTGTGCTACTGGCCTCTAGTGCATAGTCACCTAGACATCCTACAATACAGTATAAACCTCCACAGCAAAAATTATCTGGTTAAAGAGTAGTTGTGACTTGGTTAATGAACACTGATGTAAATTAATCATACTTTGGGCCTACAAGTATTATTAATATAACTTGATTTCTAAGTAGTGCTTAAGAATCACTATTATCATTACTTGATTACAGGATCACACATTCTCCTGCATATTATTTAATCCATTTCAAGAAACTTTCTGAAATTAAAGGATCAGTCAATCCAGCATCAATCTAGAAAGTTGAGTAATATTTCCAACTATTTCTCCTTTGATCCATCTGTTTCTTTATATATTCATTTTTTTTGATAATAATAACAGTAATAATAAGGAGGAGGAGGGGCAGGGGGAAGAAGAGGTGGAGGAACAGCAACATCAGAGTCCCTGCTTTGTGCCAAGCTCACATCTAAGAGTTATAACACACAAATCATTTAAACTCACAATTTGAAAGAGATGTTATTCCCTTCTTCTACTGCAGAAATGATACTTATAATGACCATTCCATCTTAATAATCCATGCAATGTAATTTAAAATGTGAAAGCCTGAGAGGATTAAGTGACTTTTCATTGGGAATCCAGAAAGATAGTAGCAGAAATTCATCTGAAATCACAAGTCCCTAGTTTAGTCCAGTAATTTTGTCACTACTCAAGCAAAAAAATAAATAAATAAATAAAATTATGCTGATTATGTTTTTTTTTTTTTTTTTTTTTTTTTTGTTTTTAAGAACCTCTCCGGCCCAGGAGAACCCTCTTTCTTCATAAACCAGCAGTTTTGGAAAAGCCAGTTTCCAATGGGCATGTTTACAGGTTCTTCACTTAGAGAGAGCCTCCAATTCCAGAAATATTTTTGCCAGCAATAAATTCACTTTAACCGGAAAAGTTAAAGAGAATTATCTTAAGTGCCTACAGAACAGCAATGACAAGTCAGGGAACCATCCATTATGTTCTCTCATAATTGGATCCAAAGTGCTGATCCTAAAAGACTGTGCTCCGATAACACAAATATTTGCCAAAAAATTTAATGAAAAGCACATTTCTTTCCCTCATGCATTTCAAGGTGAGCTACTTTAAAAATTCCAACCATAGACAAATACAAAGATTCTGAATCCTTATGGCTTTGGTTATATACCTGTCCTCTGATCTTCTCATGCAAAGATGAATATAAATGGTGCTGTCAGGACCAAAACACTGCTAAATGTGACACCCTAAGTCATTTCCATCAGTAAATGCAGTGTCAGGTTCTCATATATTTCAGACCAGTTTAAATTCATACCCCCCTCCATTATTTCATGATATGCCTGAGTGAATCCTGGTGGTTTAATAGAGCAAGTGGGTCAGCCTCAAATCAGTGTGGATGAATTTATTGTCTGAGCTGCCAGAGGGTCCTGGACACTGGACTCCCAGTTTTAACCTGCATCACCTTACTTGTTTCCCCAATTACTAAGTTGAAGGGACCCCATACTTTCTTTCCAGAAAGCTCATTTTCTCTTTTCCCCCATTTGGAAAGTCTGAGGATAGGCTGTTCTGTCATCTCGGGAAGGGTGGGCTGTCCATCTCCCTTCCTAAATCAGAATAACAGCAAGGCTTTTTACTCCTATTACAAAACAAAATTCATCCATAAAATGTAAAGATCTAACTTGCTTTGTTAAAGAATTCATGTATTGGGCAGCATCCCAGCTGCCCAGCAGAAAGGCTCTATAAGGAGTTGCACAAAGTAGAAGATCTTTATAGCCAGTGAGTGGAATGGGGGAAAGTAAGAAATTCTAGTTTGATTGATTTAAAATTACACTTTGTTATTCTTCCCTGTGATTTTATGCAAAAATAGGTAATGTGGTTTAAAAGTAGATTTAGTTTGCAAACATTTTGCTATGCTGTTGAAACAATTTGGGATCAAGGTTGAGAGAACTTGTGTGTTTTTTTTTTTTTTTAACATAAGTTCAACCAATTTTAAGATTTTTTTTTCCCTGTGATTTTGATTTGCTGTCTTGTTTTAGCTAATGCTCCAGATTTTTTTTTTCTTTTGGCTTGGATAATGGACTATTTTCCAGTAACGGAAAATTGTCATACTGGACATGCATGGACAATGCTGCTGACTAATTGTTGCTTCTCTTACACACATTGTAACCCTGAAAAAAGACTGCGTCCTAAGACTACACCCTAAGATCTGTGCCACCATAGATATGGTGGAATAAAATTAAAAGGGGGGATTGTAAAAGGGTGGTCCCCAGGAAAGGGGGAGGTTCTAGGTTTCCTGCCCTACCCAAGGGAGGGTGGAGCTGAGCAGGGAGAGAAGAAAGCTACAGGGGAGACTGAGGAAGGAAGAAAGTAGGACGGATTCCAGAAGGAGGCCTGGAGGAGGCACAGGGAGCCGAGAAACATTTGAAGAAATTATGCTTGCCTTTTTGGTTGTGAACCGGGTGACACAGATGTGGGTGAGAGACCCGTGGGGAGGTGACAATGGTGGTTTTTGTCTTGGTTTTGATTTTGCTCTTTTCCTCCCAGACTTGTCTGGTTGTTTCTGATCCTTTTTCTGTGGGTCCCCACTGGAAGATGCTTTAGGCTTGTGGCAGGCTTTGGGCCCTTGCTCTGGGCCAATCCTGTTTGGTGCACTTTTACCCACGGGGGGGACAGGTAACTTTGGGTGCTTGATTTAGAAACTAGATTCTTTGCCTTTCCTGTATTGTTTCCTAATTGTATTAAAGTTCCTTCCCATTAAAAAAAAAAATTCCACTTTGGAGAGAGGTTGAAACTACAATTAATTTAGGTATTAAGTCCTGGTGGGACGTGACATAAATGATTCCATTTGGGTTTTTGTTTTTGTTTTGTTTTGTCTTTTTTTTTAATAATCTAAAAGTCTGCTTCTTTCTGAAAAATCCTGATTTGCAAAACCAAGATTCCTAGCCTTTCAGTGTTAAAGGCTCTAGGGTTTTCAACATAAAAAAGCTTCAGGGATCTACATATTCCTAGAAATTATATACAAAACTTTTTAGTATATAAGGGATATGTGTGAGGGAATGTGCATATTTCAGGGAAAAGAATGCATCAGATTAAAAAAAAAACACACACACAAACAAAAATGTCCCATCACCCATAATAGTTTTAAAAACCCCCTGGAGGGAAGGCTGATTCTCTAAAACCAAAATGTTAACTTTAAATGTGCTGATGTTGCAGTTCTGCTTTGACAGGCACTGATAGGAATTGATGCTTGTTCTATTAAAGTGATTATTTGAAACAAGGATAGGTATAAATACATACATGAATAAATAAACAGAAAAGCAAACAAATAGATAATTTAGGTGCTTGTGATTGGCAATTAAAGGGGAAAAACTCCAATTCCAAAGTATTGTGAATAGAACACGGCTGCCCAAACAGTATGAATCTGCTATTTATGCTGTCAGAGGCCATAGAAAAGTACCACGTCCAACAATTTGCCATAATCACAGCAGTTCCTCCCATTGCTGCTATTTTCCCTTACATATTGGTAAGAGCAAAAATAAACCAAGATAAGAGCTGACATAAGGCTAAGCAGAGAATGTACCAAGGAATTGCAGGGAACACCTCTCCTCATTTTAAGAATGCTGGGTACAGGAAGATTTTCAGAGTAGTGGAAATCGAACTTTACACTCTACATTAAGGTCAGAATTAGCCAGCCAAAAACTTCAAGCTATACTACAAAGCCATAATAATTAAAACAGTTTGGTATTGGAACAAAAACAGAAACACAGACCAATGGAACCAAATAGAGAGCCCAGAAATAAAGCCACACTTATTGATGATTGATCTTTGAAAAAGGAGCAATAATATGTAATGGAACATGAACAGTTTGTTCAATAAATAGTGCTGGGGAAACTGGACCACCACATGCAAAAAAAAAAAAGAAAAAGAAACTAGACCACTACCTCTTACTATGTACAAAAATTAAATCAAAATGGATAAAAGAACTGGACATAAGATCTGAAACCATAAAATATATAGAAGAAAATATAGGTAAAACACTACAAGGCATGCATCTCAAAAACATATTAAAGACTCATCACCCAAAGCAAAGAAAGTCCTTAGAAGTAGTGTTAGAAGACTGAACTTTATTTTGTAGGCAATGTGAAGTCACAATGTATTTTTAGGAGGAATATAATACTATCAGACATTTGCTTAGAAAGAACATTCTGGCTATTTTGTGGAAAATGGGTTGGTAGAGGAAGACTGGAAATAGAATAACTGTTCCACATCACTGCTTCCTCCCCAAAACACTGTTGTTTGGATTCCAGGCCAGCATTATCTCTTGATTTTCCTTCTATCTCAGTTGCCACTCTAGCTGCTCTCTGCTCCTGAACTCCTGACACTGAGAAAATCCATGGCTGTCCATGGACTTCCCCATCTAGCTTCTTATTTAGTTGACATCATTCCATTCTTTGTTATTAAATACCACTTACCAAACTAAATGCCCAAAAACAAATGACTGGATCAAGAAGAAGTGGTATATATATATATATATATATATATATATATATATATGTGTGTGTGTGTGTGTGTGTGTGTGTGTGTGTATACCCCACTTTGTACATGGTAAATATATATATTTTTAACTACTGTACATATATTTTAACTACTATATATATATATATATACACACACAATGGAATATTATTCATCAATCCAAAAAGATAAAATCATGCCATTTGCAGCAGCATAGATGGAGCTAGAAGAATTATGCCCAGTGAAATAAGCCAGAAGGAAATACAAAAATATTGGATGGTTTCACTTATAGCAGGAATATAGGGGAACCAAATAAGACATCAGTGTGAAAAAATAATAACAGTATAAAACACAACAAAGCAAAAACAGACAGCTACAAAACAGAGTCATACTTCAGCGGAGAAGGAGGGAGCAGGATCAGAGGGACTGAGGTGATGGTGCATGGATGCATTGGTGAAGGAAACTCTATGGGGACTATATCTGAGGGGGTGGGGGAAAGCAAAGATTGTTTAAAAATTAAGAATGATGTAAAAATATAAAAAAACAATAATTAAGAAAACAAAAAGTAAAGAAAATAAGAGTATTTTATTAAAAAAAATACCACTTACATGCTGACAATTCCAAATATTTATTACCAGAGAGTCCTTTTTGAATTCTAGAGTCATCTTAGGGATTTCACATCATAATTTATTAAAGTTTTTTAAATTCATTAAACTTTTCATCTTTTCTAAAATCTTTGTTTAAAGTAAAGTCTTTTCTGGCCTCTGAGTTTAACTGGAACCCTTGTCTTTTTTCTTCTCTAAAAACTTTCCCTGAATTTATTTTATACCTAATTTTTTACCTTCTAATGTGCTCTTAATTCTATTCATTTGGTTTATTGCCTTCTTCCTTCAACTATCATGCAAGCTCCTAGGGCTGAGGGATTTTTAACTACTGTACACATATGGCCTGGCCACACAAAATCACATTCACACACACAAATGCACATATGCAATTAAACTGAGTTATAATGATAACTCAGTTATAATGATACTGATACTCATAGTATCAGTTATAATGACACTATGACAAAATGATGAAACTGTAGTGGCTATAAATTATTGAGTGTAACAGTGTGCCAAAAAAGAAGCTAGACTCTAAGGACTTAGGATGAATAAGTCATCATCTTTGATGTAGCAAATCTTAATTTGTCTCTGAAGGAATGTATATACATTCCTTCCAACAGCAATTAGTAAAATAAATGCTTCATAAACATTTTTGATGGTGTCATAACTCAAAATATATTTTTACTGCTTTTTGCACTGGAATACAGACAAGAAAATACAGTAAGTGAGAAATTTTATAGTTTTTATGATGAACACAACTTAAAGGGTTTGTGTGTGTGTATAAATGTAAATGTGCAGAATTAAGTACAGTAAAATGTTTTAATTTACTCTTTGGGTAGTTTGTATAGTAGTTACTTGAGCTTTCTGAAACTCAGCTTTATTATTTGTAAAATGAAAGGACATCTTACTACATTTTAATTTTTTGTAGATGCTGAGGGAAGATGGTAAGGACTAAGTGGGATAATATCACCTCACAATGACTGGTGCCTATGAAAGATTTAGTTTGATGACATTCAGCAGTTATTAGATATGTGTCTGTGAAATATTTGGCACTGTCTTTAGATTTGAATATTCGGAGATACAGAGCTGGCATATTCCCTATATTTATTGCTATTGTCATAATAAGCAGATACTATCTTTGCAATAATCTTTAATTTGTATCTTTCCTTTTCTTTTCCACTCTGGCAATTCAATCCAAATAAAGAAATTCAACTTCACAAGTAAATCCACTGTGGTTTAGTATGGAAACAAACTCAGTGTGGTTTGAATACTGTCTATATCTAAATCTATTTGACTAAGAAGCCAATTTTGTAAAATATGTTAATTTTCTTGAAGAATTCTTCCATATTTTACAATCTTGTGAAAAGGAAAGAACACAGTGGCTGTGAGGGTGAAAATGATAGGGAGGAACACCAGGGAATATGGTGATGGTTCACAGGTGAAATGGTGGCAAGAGAATTATGGCAACTACAATGATGTAAAAAATAAATAATAAAACAAATTTAGAAAAAGAAAAAGAACAATACTAGTCCAACATATGAAGAGATACCTTCATCTCTGAGATAACACTTTTTTTAAATTAATTAATTAATTAATTTATACAAGCACTGGGTACAGTCAGAAGTGCGGGAGGGTGAGAGAATTCACCAGAGTCAGAGCGGGAAGCAGAACAGGCAGGCTGACGAAGTACACTGCTGAGGGGAGCAGCGGTTGCGGCAGGAGAGGTCTGCACTCCATGTGGGACCCTTGCCGGGGGCCAGGGATAGAAACGGGGCTGCAGAGACTGTGGGCAGCTTCGTAGCCCAGCACTCAACCATTGAGCCACCGGGGGGGGGGGGCCCTCTGAGATAACACATTTTGTAACAAAGAGCCCAGCAAGGTCAGGGCTGCAGTAACAGCATAAGAGCTCTGCTCTCCTCTTGTTTCACAGACAGACTTGTACTGATATAATTGCGAACTGACTTGGTTAACAGAGGAATCAAAGTGACTGAAAACAAACTGACAAACACAAACTTTCTGCCAAGAACATAAATGTAAGAATTCAAAACTTGTCACTCAAGGAAGAGTTTTAAGATCATTTATCTTGAGTTTAGGACCATCAGCCTATGCTCCCTTAAATCTATCCTAGCCTGGGTTCTTCTTGCTACCTCCTTCTTAGTAGAAAATATTGACAATATATATCTCACAGAGGATACAAATTTATAAATAGCTCTTACAATTCAATAATACAAAAAACCCAATTTTAAAAATGGACAAAGGATTTGAAAAAAATATTCCACAATAAAAGATGTAGAAATGGCGTGTAAGTACATGGGGAATGCTACTTAAGCTATTAATTAGATATCACTGCACATAACTAGAATAGCTAAATGTTAGTGATACTATCTAGTGAAGGCAAAAATAAAGAGCAACTGGAACTCTCATACACTTCTGAAGAAATATAAAATTCTTCCCAATAACTTTGGAGAACCAGTCAGCAATTCCTCACAAAGGTAAATAAGTAATTTATGAACAAGCATGCCAATACCTGACATTAACAAGTACTGTACAAAATACAAAGATGCAGATACATCTCTACATAAAGACTTGTACAGTAAATTTCATGGCAGTTTTATTCATTACAACTTCAATCTAATGTCCAACAACAAATAGATATATAAAATATATGACATATTCACACAATGGATGATTACTCAATAGTATAATTGAATAAAATAGTGATGATTCACAAAACAACACAGATCTATCTCAAAAACTTTATGGTGACTTCAATAAGCCAGACAAAAAAATCACATATTATATTACTGAAGTTTGAAAATGATTGTGCCCAAGTGTGGTTTGTGAGTGAGTCAGCATTGGTCCCATCGCACACTTACTAGAAGGGGAGAACGGCACCACCCAGACTGATTGAATCAGAATTTGCACAAGATCATCAGGAAATTGCCTGCACATTCAAGTTTGAGAAGCACTGTCTTGAGCTACATTAAGCTCTTTCAGGGGAAGGATTTTTTCAAATTCTGCAAAAGAAAATTCATTAGTTTTCATAGTCGTTTTTGTTACCCTGGTGAGGTAGGCATCTTCTTGTCATGGATATCATTTATTTTCAAGTTCATGTAGTTTTAAGGGTAGGGCAATGATTTATAGTAGGAATTTTATTCTATTTCCAAACTTGTCTTAATTCTTAGAATATATTTAAGTATTATACATAAAGTATAATTAATAGTAAGTCTATTAGCAGATTAAAATATCTGGAAGAATAAAATGACTTATAATTACGTATTTTTACAGTATTCCTGGCACTGCTTTAAGTGAATTTGTGTGTGTCTGTGTGAATGTATTTGTAACAATTTATTCCTGACCACAGATCTAGGAGGCTGAGGTTATTATTTTGGGTAACCTACAACAGGGGATATCTTTCATAGAAAGTGTGCTTGGAGAAAGGGGATACATTTCACAGGATCCACTACTGGGGAAAATATAAAGAGTTAAAGAAAAAAAAATTAAGCTAGAGTATTTGGAGTTTCTTTGGATTAGAATGCAATAAAAGTTTAACCATAAATAAAGTAAAATCCAAACCATAAAACGTCCTTAAAAGAAAAGGAGTTTTATGGTTTAATTGATTTGGAGGTAAAAATTGCTGAGTGGGTTCTGATTACCTTGCGGAAGATACAGGCGATTGGCAACAATCATACCAATTACAAACCATTTAAGCAACTTCAATTAAATTAGTGGTAATTCTAAACTACTCCATCTTGCATAGAGATTGGTTTAATTTTTATGTAAATTCATATTCTGGTTGTGCAAATCTTCATTGTCTAACAGCAAATCAAGCTGGATTATTTTCATTTATCTTTGTGGAAATCTCAGAGTTGCATTCAAAGTTCTGGTTGTTGTACACTGACTGAATTCATCCCTGCAAGGAAAGTCTTGCAACAAAGACTCAAAGATCAAACCCACTTTACTGGCTTAATGTGTCACATAGACAGACTATAAAATAGGAGAAAGTAGCTGATTGAAGATCACTAGGATTTAGAGCAAGAGGGAGTTGATAATACAATGGATCAGGGGCCTGGAGCTTAGATACTTTTTCTGATTCTGCTATCTCCTTAATGTATAAGTTTGAGAAAACTATTTGTTCACTCATGATATATGATCAAGTACCACACACTTCAATGGATTAAAATAATAAGTGTTTATTTCTTAAGAACCTGCAGATTCAGGCTGGTTGGAGTTCAGCTGATCTTGACTGACCTTACTTGGACCTGGCTCTGAGCTATCTTTTGAGTCCAGGTCTTCTCCATATGCTTCTAATCCTCCTTAGACCAGCATTACCAAAGGTACTTCCTAACCATGGCCAGAAGCAGGAATGCAAAAAGGCAAGATCTACTAAGCAAACCTATTTCAAGCCATGGTATCAAGTCTGCCTACTAAATAATTGGTGAAGGCAAAACACAAATCAAGTCTAAAATTGGAGGGGGAGGGAGAAATAGATCTCTATGAGACTATGACAAGAGTGTGGATGACCAATAATCCAAACTATCATATTCTTCACTTTTCCTTTAATTTCCATATCCATAAACTAAGATAGGAGGATTTCATAGTTAGGAGGACACTTTCAGTTTTTAACATCATTCTACAAATGTAGGAGAAATTCCATGAGTGTCTGTAGTATTATTTGTAAACTACTGCTCTGCAAACTGTATTAAATTGTGATTTTTCTACAGAGAATTATAATCTTTTTTTAAAGATTTATTTATTTATTTGTTTGTTTGTTTGTTTGTTTATATTTATTTATTTATACAAGCACTGGGTACAGTCAGAAGTGCAGGAGGGTGAGAGAATTCACCAGAGCCAGAGCGGGGAGCAGAGCAGGCAGATGGACCCACGTACACTGCTGAGGGGAGCAGCGGGCGGCAGGAGAGGTCTGCGCGCCATGTGGGACCCTCACCCAGTGGCCGGGGATCGAACCGGTGATGAAGAGGCTGCAGGCAGCTTCTTCGCAACCCAGCGCTCAACCGCTACACCACCGGGGAGGCCCGAGAATTATAATCTTAATTAGTTGAAGATATTTATGGCATTTCACACAAAAATCCAGAATTCAGGCTTTTTCTTGAAGGTTTAGGATATTTAGCAATGGTGTTTTTGACGAGCTGCCATCCCCTTTACACAGGTAAACAAGGAATATTTCTCTAGCTTATCATTGCACACCAAGCACACCACACTCTACCTTCAAACAGCCAGCCCACCTCACTTACTTAAGGTGCTTGCCTGAACCCTGTGGAGATATTTTGTTTCTATCCCAGGCTTTCAGGTTGTGCTCCTACTCTACTATTATCACTAGCTTCTCACAAGCCTTTATAAGTCATTTAACATATCTGGGTTTTATTTTTCTCATTTGCAAATAGAGAAGGGTAATGTTGGAAACCTTTAAGGAGCTTTCTACTTTTATCCTGTAATTCTTTTTTTTTTTTTAAAGATTTATTTATTTATTTATTTATTTATACAAGCACTGGGTACAGTCAGAAGCGTGGGAGGGTGAGAGAATTCACCAGAGCCAGAGTGGGGAACAGAACAGGCAGACTGACGAAGTATACTGCTGAGGGGAGCAGCAGGCAACAGGAGAGGTCTGCGCGCCATGTGGGACCCTCGCTGGTGGCTGGGTATCGCACTGGCGCTGCAGAGGCTGCAGGAAGCTTTGCAGCCCAGTGCTTAACTGCTGCGCCACCAGGGGAGGCCCTATCATCCTGTAATTCTAAAGACTTCAAATTGGAGACTATCATATGTTTCAAGACAGCTCATCTCTATATCAAGAGATGACTGGATGACTGTTCAAATGGACATGTGGGGCCTCTCCTGGTGGCACAGTGGTTGAGCACTGGGCTGCGAAGCTGCCCGCAGCCTCTGCAGCACCAGTTCGATCCCGGGCACTGGCAAGGGTCCCACATGGCATGACAGACCTCTCCTGCCATGCCCGCTGCTCCCTTCAGCAGTGTATTTCATCGGTCTGCCTGTTCTGTTCCCTGCTCTGGCTCTGGTGAATTTTCTCACCCTCCTGCGCTTCTGACTATGCCCAGTGCTTGCATGAATAAATAAATAAATCTTAAAAAAAAATGGACATGTACAGACTGAGGACTGGCATCTGAAAGCTAGCTGGGCAATCAGGAGAGGCACTTGCACTGTGAGTCTCAAAGGAACCCAAAAAAGAGAAAGAGCAATTAGAGTGAAAAAAAAAATTGTTGAGTAAAGGCTGAATATCAGCAAGGTTATTCTAATAGGCAAGTCTTTAAACTGCCATCCTTTCCCAGGAGAAGTGGCAGAAAGTTATTTAAAATAGGGCCAAATAAATCATTTCAAAAACTTACTGTAAACAAAATTCTCACTTTAAGCAGGAATCTCCTTTCATTTTTATAAGTTGATAAGTGCTCTTAATGAATAAATTATGGAAAAAGATCAAATCCTGGGATGGGGGCTAGGAGACAGAAGAATCCATGCTATGCTCACAGGCATCCTCCAAGCCTAGTATTTTTTTTTTAAGTTCTTACTTTATTTTATTTTTAATTTTTTTTATTTTTGTTTTTTTATTTTTGTATATTTTTACATCATTTTTCATTTTTGTACAATGTATGCATTTTCATCTTGGTTATAGTTTAGTATTTTAATGCAGATGGTTAAGGCAGCTCAGGAATGGAGATCTATTTTGCACCAGCCATCTGTGTTGAATGAACACATACAGAGCACGGATGTGGATATATTGTCATGAATGTGAAGTTTCAGGCTGTCACCCAGTTTGCCCTATAAAAGGCAGAGGTTTTTTGTTTTCCTCCTTATCAGCTGCACATCTTTTGGGGAGGTATTTTGGGACAATAGTGCTTGTTATTCAATTATTTAATACAGAGAGTTTGCTGACAACTCGATATTCTATTTTTTTCCTCTCTTCTCTTTGAATAGGAAAGTGCAAAATGGGCAAAGGAAAATAACTGCCTTGGCTTGGAAACTGAGAAGGAAAACAAACAAACTAGCAATCTTAAAGGAAGCAAACACAGCCACACACCCCTACCCCCCAATTTCATCAGCTAAGCTATTAATGGTGACCAAGGAAAGAGCTGAGAAAATACTTTGAAGTGCTACATCAAATACACTCTTGTGGAGGATTAACATAATGAGAACAAGCAGGTCCCTGGAATCAGTTCATTGTCATAAAGGGCAAATTTGATTAGAGGCATATAAGAACGTGAACTGATTGCATTTGTAGTAATCCATTATCCAAAGCTGTGCCACATTCATTCATTGAGCAAATATTCAGTATAAATAAGAGTCATCTCCTAAAAAACTGAGAGGTTGGCAAAGGTTGTTTTCCATATACTCCACCTCTCAATTCTGTTTCTACCCCCCAAATTCAGCTAAGGGGCAGGGGGAGAGCACAATGAACTATGGTGGAAGACTCTGGGTGCTTCAGTGGTGGACATGCTATGGGAAAGTTGAGGGTGGAAATCCCATACTGTCAAAACACTAGCAAGGATGTAAACCAATGGTACTTCAATAGCAATAAACAATTTTTTTAAAAATTTAGTTAATGACTTTTTTTGGCATTCCTGAACTACCATCACTTGTCATTCATGAGAGTCATCTGATAAAAATGTTAAGGATTAAACAAATTCCACTCTGGATTTAGAGCAAAAGCTAATTAAAAACAATGATGTGAATCATTAATGAGGACTATGGGGGGAGGATCTGGGTGGGAGGAAAGGGAGTAATTCAGAGGAGGGGACTTTAAAAATCTGGAGTCTTCTGTGCCACAGAAAGGTTGCAAAGAATTCAGAGATCTAAATAGGCATCACCACCACAAAGTATAAGAGGTGCACCTCACAAATCCTCAAGAAAGTAAAAAATAACAAAATACAATGTCAATCTATTAAATCACAGAACATATCACAAAGTATTAGAAGACTATTAGGAAACGATGTTCTGTCACATGCTAAAGAGACTGTAGATTAATTCAAGTACTTTGGAGGACAATTTGATCACATCCAATAAAATTTAAATGCCTGTTTCTATGACCTAATATGTTCATATCCCAGATTCTACCCATGAGGTGCTCAATGGTGTTGAATAAAAGGCATGTTTATATTAACAAAAAAATTGCAAATAGCCTAAATATCCACTAATAACAGACTAGCTCAATTTGGATTTGTCTGTCGAGTCCTCCAATTCAAAAATTGTTAGCTAATCTAAATCTATTAAAAAGCATGCATACATATAAGCAAGTCACCACACAGCTCAAACAAAATGTAACTGCAGGCAAAATTCAGTCCAATCCTAATGGACAATCTCTGTTTCAACATTCATTCAGATCCTTTACATTCTTTAATTCAGTATGTACTTTAAAAAAAGTAATTAATTACAAGTATAATGTTTTTGAATATGTGCTAGTTGTCAGTTACCATATCTGGTGTTTTATGCAAATGCCATTGCAGCAATTATGCAGGACAGTTACTTTCTTGGTGTTGCATTTGGGGATTGCTTGGAAACTCCCACTCATGGAGGGTGAGCTGTCTGTCACCAGGCTAATCTAGAAGAGACTCTCAGTCAGTGTGGGGCTGAATTGATGTTCCCAGGGAACGGGGTCCAGTTTCAACAACTTGACAACTGAGCAAACACAAAGAGATTCTCAACCTATTTATGTGGAAGCTTTAGACATTGTTTGGGGAAAATGTTCAGTGTATTTCATCGAGGTTGATACAAACAGCCTTTTCCTGATTCTAAGTGTCAACTTCCCTTCTCTTGGAGCATTTTCTTTAGAAAACTTACAATTATCAATAATTTTTCCACCATGCTAGATATAAATCTCTTAAAAAGCCTCTTGCCACTTACTACTGTCTTTTTCAATGACTTGAGAATCATTTCTTTGAAATGTAAACATTACGTGAGATCACACTTTATCTCCTAGTTTCCATGGCACAGCAGAAACCTAACAATGGTGCGTTCCTTTTTCTTAGCTGTAAGGTAACTTCTGTCACAAACATCCAATAAAGTTAGTTTTTCCTTCTGGTAAGTCCAATCAGCAAGTACAGAAGGCTGATAGCCCTTTCCTACTTCCCTCCCAACACACACACACAGAGGCACACACACATACACCCAGCTCTTAACACTCTGCTTCAGTCTGATCTTTCTTCTGTATCAGAAAATCCTTCACTAAAATAGAATCTCCTCGCCCAATTAACATTGATGCAATTTTTGCTTAGACATGTATTTTTTCTCAATTCTCAAGTGACTGGGTAAGTTGAAAGATGTATCAGGAAAATATGCTTAGGGGTCTCCCTGGTGGCACAAGGGGTAAAAGATCACAAAAATCTGCAAAGAGCTGATGAGACTCAGCAACAACAAAGAAAATAATCCAGTCAAAAAATGGGCAGAAGAGCTAAAAAGAAACTTCTCTGAAGAGGAAATGCAAATGGCCAACAGACATATGAAAAAATGTTCAACATCACTTGTAATCAGGGAAATGCAAATCAAAACTACCATGAGATACCATCTCACACCAGTGAGAATGGCACATATTAAAAAAACTAGCAACAACAAATGTTGGCGAGGATGTGGAGAAAAAGGAACTCTTGTGCACTGTTGGTGGGAGTGCAAACTGGTCCAACCACTATGGAGAGCTGTGTGGAGATTTCTGGACCTACTAAACATAGAGCTTCCATATGATCCAGCAATTCCACTCCTAGGTATTTACCCAAAGGACACAGAAACATCAATTCCAAAGAGCACCTGCACTCCTATGTTTATAGCAGCACTGTTTACAATAGCTAAGCTTTGGAAACAGCCCAAATGCCCAAAAATAGATGACTGGATCAAGAAGATGTGGTACATATATACCATGGAATATTACTCAGCATTCAAAAAAGATAAACACATGCAATTTGCAGCAACATGGATGGCACTGGAAGGGATCATGCTCAGCGAAATAAGCCAAAAAGAAAAAGAAAAATACCGGATGGTCTCACTCATAGCAGGAATCTAGAAAACTTAAATAAGGGACCAGGAAAATCAATATAAGAAAGTGAAAATCAAAATCAATAAAAAACTATGAACCAGAGACACTTTTTGGGGGTGGGGGGCGGGAGGGGAAGGATTGGGGTCAGAATGGGGCGTTTGCAATTGTATGGGGGAATATAAAAATAAAATTTAATATGTAAAAAAAAAAAAATAAAAAAAAAAAATCTCAGTACTATGAAGCTATCAGCAGCCATTGCAGCACGAATTTCATCTCTGGCCAGGGAGCTGACCCACATGGTGCAGCAGACCTCTCCTGTCTTGCCTGCTGCTCCCCTCAGCAGTGTATTTCAGTGAATTTGTCTGTTCTGCTCCCCGCTCTGTCTCTTATCAATTCTCTCACACACCACCCCTCTACCCCGCTCCTCTGGCCTGCACCCAACTCTTGTATGCATAAATAAATGAAATGAATCTTTAAAAAAAAATGAAAACATGCTTAAGGAAAAAGATAGAAGGGTTCATTTAACATAAAGGAGGTAACTACCCATACGGCTCCCATGGTAAGAAAAAATAATAGCACACACCACATATATTTAAGCCATGCCTCGCAGGATATATAACAAATCTTATCTTACGTTTGTTTAGCATTTAGTATTATTTATTTTCCCCTAATCTTTGTTTGAATGTTCCAATAGCTTCCATATTTTAAAACTTCCTTTACTCAAGACTCATTTTCCAAGTGACTGAAGAATTAGTTCATATAGGCTAAAGTATAAAAATCATTTATTGTATCAACAACATTACTACATATCTAGTATCTAGAAACAAGGTTGGTATGTCTCTTTAAAACCAGATGGTCTCACTCATAGCAGGAATTTAGAAAACCTAAATAAGGGACTAGGAAAAAGACTAATCATAATAAAGAAAAAATCAAAATCAACAAGCAACTATAAACCAGAGACTCACCATGGGAAGGGGGAGAGGAGAGATTAGGGTCAAAATAAGGGGGGGTGCAATTGTATGGGGAATATAACCAAAATGAAAATGCATACACTATGCAAAAATGAAAAATGATGTAAGAATTATATAAAATAAAATATATTAAATAAAAAAACTCATAATGACCCTATAAAGAAGATACTCTAAACCACCCCAATTTTGTAGAGACACCTGATGCCTAAAAAGCTAAGTGCCTTGCTCAAAGCCACACAGCCAGCAAATAGCAAAATGAATATTTGAACAGAGGAATTCTGAATCTAGTACTCAGCTTCAAAAGTAGGGTACTAAGTTTCTGTGGCCAGACTCTGTTCACCCTCTACACTAAGCAGTCTATTCAAAGCAGACAATGTCCCATCATTCGTGAATTGACTGTCTGGCAGTAGATAGACTTCAACAAGTAATCAAACAAGTCAAATAGAATTATAATTGCATGATAGGTAATAGAAGGACAAGCACAGAATTCTATGAGGAACACAAAACCAAGGGGATTCCTATTAGGGAGTTGTGAATTTAAGGATGGTAATCTTATCATTTGAGACATGTGGATAGAACTTGAGGGGATTATGTTATGCGATTTTAGGAGGAGAAAGGCAAATACTGGATGATTGCTCTCATAAGTGGGATATGAAAAAAAGAGCAAAGGAACAGATCAAACCAAACCAAAACTAATACTTGGATTCTGACTGCAGAACTGAGGCTACAAGAGGGGGTAAGCCGGAGTGGAGGAAAGGTAAGAGTAGGGGGGGCAATGGACCATGGTAGAGGGTCACTGGTACTTTGGTGATGCATGTGATACGCTCATATACATATGAAGAGGCTTGGACCTGTATTGTTAAAACTTGCAATCTTGTAAACCAATATAAGCATCAATAAAAGTAAAAAACACCAAAAAAATGTAAAAGAAAGAAAGCAAAACAGAATTACTCAAAAATGATTAAGGATGAATACCTTCTAATCATTAGAAAGGAGAGAGTCCTATAAACAGACAGAATATCACTGGCAAATCCCTGAGACATTTGACTTACCCCAGGCAGGAGCTAAGAATTGGGGATACAAGAATGTGACCTATATTTACACTTGAGCTACTCTAGTGGCTACTTGAAATAACAACAAAAGTGTTCAGTTATATGTGAAGTATGACCTTAGGAGAAGATTTTAAAGGGCGCTTCAATTTTTTATTTTATTTTTTTAAGATTTATTTTTATTTATTTATACAAGCACTGGGTACAGTCAGAGGCTCGGGAGGATGAGAGAACCCACCAGAGCCAGAGCGGGGAGAAGAACAGGCAGAAGGACCGAAGTACACTGCTGAGGGGAGCAGCGGGCGGCAGGAGAGGTCTGCGCGCCATGTGGGACCCTCCTCTGGTGGCCGGGGAGCAGTCGGGGACTGAACTGGTGCTGCAGAGGCTGCGGGCAGCTTCTCAACCCAGTGCTCAACCGCTGCACCACCGGGGAGACCCCTTTTCAATTTTTAAAGATCAAATAGGCCACAAATAAATTTGAAAATAGAGAACTAGAACAACTAATTAGGTGAAGTTGCAGCCATACATTGAATTTCCCTGTTCTGAACCCTGAGAATAGAACCTCTCTTAAGGACCTGTCAAATCTTTGTAAAACATGGCCTTACTATTCTAGAAGTGTAATTTCAGTCAGTAAGCCAAGAATCAAAAAACTGATGCTACAGCACACATTCTCCTTAATCAAAGTCACTTTGTTTCAGATTAATAGCATCAGTATAAACAAATTAACTCAAATAACTTGGAAATTAGAATAATAACTAACATTTACTGAATGTTTACTACACACTTTTAGCATGCTGAGGTTTTTTTCATAATCAGTTCATTTGCTCCTCACAAAATCTTTAAATAGATGCTATTATTGTCTTTTTTACAGGTACAAAAGCTTATGGTAAGGGTCTCCCCTGGTGGCCCAGTGGTTGAGTGCTGGGCTGTGAGGCTGCCTGCAGCCTCTGCAGCGCCGGTTCATTCCCTGGCCGCTGCCTGCGAGGGTCCCACCAAAAAAAAAAAAAAAAAAAAAAAAGCTAATGGTAAGAGAGAGATTATGTAAAATATGTCCAGTTGCTCAGCTAGTAACTTATATACTGATACACAAATAATCAAAATATAATGAGTGTGTCTGTGTGTGTGCCACCACTTTGTTATCCTGCTAGTGTTTGTATCAAAGAACTCAAAAGCATACTAGACTTAGAGGGAAAAAATATGATCTATGAAAACTAAGAAAAGCAAGAACTATTTTTGAACAAAATATGGTAATTGTTGACAGTATGAAATTAGGTACACGGGTTTATTGTACTGTTTGTTTATATCTGTGTATGCTTGAAATTTCCCCTGATGTAAAGTTATAAATAAAAAAGCGGGGATTAATATATTAAAAATAGTTAGCTCCAACAGCACTTCTACGAAACTTTACTTGTAAGACTGTTTTTTCCCTTTTACTACTGATATGTATATCCAAATCTCTTGCATAGTGAGCCTTTATGAAATATTTACTATTAATGATTACATATATTATTACACTTTATTATAACTCTATGCAATAAATATTTCTATTTTATAGTTGGTAGAAAGTGAGGCTAAACTATTTCAGGAACTTGCCATAAAGAACTCAGCGACGAAATGAAAACACTGAAATTTGGATTTAAATCTTTTTATTCTGAACATCTTACCCTGTACACCACACCATATAGCTACAATATATTTATAAACTTTTGGCTAGCAGGGCAGTTTTCTAAATTATCTTTAAAAAGTTCCTATAGAATTAGCATAGTGTCTGACAAAAAGTTGGTTCTCTATAAATACTTTATGATAGGAATGGAATGGAGGAAAAAGGAAGAAAAGCAGACAGTTTTACTTTATAAACATTATCAGTGGGAATTTAATCTCGTTTCTCGATAAACTATTAATTGGCTTTCCCAAGGTTGAACAGTTTAATTTTGATGTGTTTCAAACCGCAGCCCCAGTTATTTAAAATTGTGTGCAATCCTTTGAACAGGAACCATTTCTTTCATTGAGTGTGAGTACATGAAGAAAGCAAAGTGAGGTTGGACATAACAGAAAACTATAAAATTTCAAGGTCATGATTTTTTAAATTTCCATTATGTTTCACATCACTCTGAAAGAGTTTTGATTCTGCACCATTTGCCCTCCCCAATGCTGAGTCATCTGAAATCATAATAGAGAGTACATTTCTGTTCTGGTTTTCTAAAAAAAATTATCAAAGTAACATTGATTTGGACATTAAATGTTTCAGGGGTACAGCATTATACTTTGTTTGTACAAACCATCTACCACTATACAATTTCTGTCTACCACTATACAAATGACCTTCTCTACCATTTCCCCTCTGGAAACCACAGATCTGTACTCCATACCTGCTTTCTCCATCTGACTTCTGACACTTAGTATAATACCTTAAATTCTATGCATGTTTTTGCAAATGGAAGTTTTATTTATTTATTTACTTATTTGTAGCTGAGTATTTCCATTGTGTATATATATCACATCTTCTTTATCCATTCATCTGAAACAACTTAGGTCATTTCTATATCTTGGCTACTATAAACATAAATAATGCTGTAATAAATATGGGTGTGTGTGTATACATATATATATAAATTAATATATATAATATATTATAATAAATTAATATATTATACTAATATATTATAATAAATTAATATATAATAATACATTAATATATATAAAATTAAAAAGATATATATTTTTTTTTAATTGTATTCTTTGGAAACATACCCAGAAGTGGAACAGTTTGATCATAAAGTATTCCTATTCTGGGCCTCCCTGGTGGCGCAGGTATTTGAGTGCAGCACTGTGAAGCTGTCCACAGCCCCTGCAGTGCCGGTTCGATCCCTGCCGGTCTCGGAGCAACCCACGTGGTGTGCAGACCTCTCCTGTCTCGCCCGCCGCTCCTCTCAGCAGTGTATTTCATCAGTCTGCCTGTTCTGTTCCCTGCTCTGTCTCCAGTGAATCCTCTCACCCTCCCATGCATCTGGCCTATACCCTGGTTCTTGTATAAATAAAATAAATCTAAAAAATTAAATTAAATTAAAAAAAAATAAAGTAGTCCTATTCTTACTTTTTTGGAGAAATTTCCATACTGTTTTCCATAGTGTCTGTACCAATTTACATTCCCATCCCCAGTTTACAAACGTCCCCTTTTCTCCACATCCTCACCAACACTTGTTTCTTCTCTTTTTAGATAATAGTCATTTTAACAGGTATGAGATGATATCTATTTGTAGCTTTGATTTGCATTTTCCCAAGAGTGATGATGATCTCATTTTCATGCTCAGTGAAGGAAATCGTCACCAAAATGAAAGGCAAACTATTGAATAGGAGAAGATATTTACAAAATGTATATCTGATAAGGAACTGACACCCAAAATTTATGAAAAACTCATACTGCTCAACAACAACAAAACAAACCACCTAATTAAAAAATGGACAGAGGATCTGACAAAACATTTCACCAAAAAAGAATTACAGAGGGCCAACAGGAGCATGAGAAGGACACCTTTGGTTTCACCCAAATAACTGATAAAAACTTTATAAAGCAAAACCATTAAAGAATGACCTGAGAGTGCTTCATCTAAAGGACTTACCAGCCTGGGATTCACACAACTTGCTCACATTCAGAACAAGAACTATGCTGTCAATATTTTTGCTGATTTTTCTGAGAAATTATGCTGATGAAATTCCTATAATCTTTAAGTTTAGAAAAGCAACCTAAAATTAGACTGTCAACATGATACAATCTGCCCCTATTAGATCCCCCAGGGTGCCCAGGGCACACCACCTTCCTTTCTGTAGACTCATAAACCTAGTTGTAAATAAGATACTTTTGACTTTCCTTTGTGATCAAAATCTGTTTTGCTCCTCTGTAGTTTTTTTAAATCAATTTCTTACAAAGAAAACTGGCACAATATTTATCTATGTTCAGTTTCCAAGTGCTTGTCTGTTTTGCAAGATTTCTCAAACATATTGAAATATATTTCCCTCTTTGTATTAAAAGAAAGCAAAACCATTTATCAAAATGGAATTAATTTTAATTCTTTTTCTCTTTATGACTATAATGAAGGCTGGCTAGAATCACATTTTTTATCTCAAGTTTCAAAAATACATGCCTTGAGTGCCTCCATTTTTCCTACATCTACTTTAATGTCTACTTCATCTGATGGCAAATGTCACTGAAATATCTTCATTTATCTCATTTTGACACATTTCTCTATTTCAAGATATAGCTTGCAAGTATGTCCTTAAACTTTTGCTGTGATATGGGTAAAGAACACTCTGGCCTTTAGAATATGTACTAGCATTTAAGGTGTTTAAAATGCTATCTTGTCCATTATTAATATAAAAAGAACTATATTATCAACCCAGCAATAAATACTTTATTAGTTGTGTTAAAAGGTTAGAAAAAGTGGCAACTATTCACTAGCAGTTATCTTTTATTTTATCATAATTTGTGATTGCCACAAATTTGAAATAATGTTAATGTATAGCATAATATAAAAAATGATAGTCAATCAACATAATGGAAGACTGTAGAATTTAAGAATAATGAAGTCTCTGATTGACAGAAAATTCTCTATGGCATATTGTTCAAACTAAATCAATTGAAGAGTAAAAATTTTATATTTACACATGCACATACATGTGTGTTAAGTAAATATGAAAGGATAAACTCAAATCCTGAAGGTATAACATTATTAGTGAGGCCTACTTTCTACCATGTTAATGTTATTGTTAGTTTAAATTTTACAATGAGATTACATTACTATTATAATTAGAAAGTAACATGAACATTTTCCATTTTCAGAAAAAAAGTTTTTTTATATATTTTTTCATTTTATTTTATGTAATTCTTACATCATTTTTCATTTTTGCACAATGTATGCATTTTCATTTTGGTTATATTACCCATACAATTCCCGACCCCTTATTTTGACCCTAATTCCTCCTCTTGTCCCCTCCCTCCCAAGTAGTGTGTATCTGGTCTACAGTTGCTTGTTGATTTTTATTTTTTCTTTATTATAATTAGTCTTTTTCCTGGTCCTTCATTTAGTTTTTCTAAATTCCTGCTATGAGTGAGACCATATAGAGCTTCCATATGACCCAGCAATTTCACTCCTAGGTATTTACCCAAAGGACACAGAAACATTAATTCAAAAGGGCATCTGCACCCCTATGTTTACAGCAGCACTATTTACAATAGCTAGGCTTTGGCAACAACCCAAATGCCCAAAAATAGATGACTGGATCAAGAAGATGTGGTACGTATACACAATGGAATATTACTCAGCAATCAAAAAAAGATAAACTCATGCAATTTTCAGCAACATGGATGGAGCTGGAAGGAATCATGCTCAGTGAAATAAGCCAGAAAGAAAAAGAAAAATACCAGATGGTCTCACTCATAGCAGGAATTTAGAAAACCTAAATAAGGGACCAGGAAAAAGACTAATTATAATAAAGTGAAATCTTGTGGGTTTTTTAAATGATTTTTTTTATGTATACAAGAGCTGGGTTATAGACCAGAGATGTGGGGTGTGAGAGGATTCACCAGAGACAGAGTAGGCCACAGAACAGGCAGACTGACTGAAATACACTGCTGAGCTGGCAACAAAGGAGAGGTCTGCTGCACCTTGTGGATTGCTCCGTGGCAGACTGGGGATTGAACTCACACTGCAGAGGCTGCAGATTGCTTCATAGTGTGGTGTTTAACCCCTTGTACCATCAGGGAGTCCCTAAATCTTATGTTTTTATGGGAAATTTGGTAGTGTTGATACCATGAAACTATGTCCTATAGAGATAATAGTAATAATGTTGTTAATAAAAACAATTAAATGAACTGCTAGTATGAGCCAAGCCATCTGTATAACACACAGGGTGAAGCACATTACTTTAGGGCTAACATTATTAGCCATTTTGCAAATAAGGCATAGTTTAGATTCAAACTTTTTTCTCTTTGAGGCTGAAGAGCATAGTCTTATCTCTATTATTCTGTTAAATGATGTCCACAGTAAAGCTAGTAAGTGCAAAACCTAGAACAGTTTTCCACAATTCAAACCTATACATTTCTTCTTTTGGATAAATTTAGCGGTGTTGCCAGTCAGAATGAGAAAAGTGCTTAAAAGAGATGAGATGACAATTTCTACTTGTTCAGGTCTGCAGTTTTCAGGTATGTTTGCTTGATGAAATGAAGCAACAGAGGATTGTATATATCCAGCTCATCCCAGTCTCAACCAGAAGCTCAGAGACACTGCACTGGGCACTGTCACACATGCAGCCAGAGGACCCTTGACTTTAACTTCTTTGGGAGAGAACACAAGTTCCTTGAGGAAGGTCCCTTAAAGTATGTTCTGTGTGCTAGAACTTCTTTGGATCCTTTTGGATGCTTTAAAGAAGAGGTTTGATTTTTTAGCAGCTTGGCCACAGGTATTCTCTTTGACTGTTATTTTCAAGATAGCCAATGTCAAGTTTAAGGGGAACAACCAAGACATGAGGTTACTCAGGAGGCACCATGTGGCTCAGCTTAGTTTGTGTAGCTTTGTAATATCAGGAAATGTGGATGAGGAACACCTATGAGAAAGCTCTCTCAGATTTGTGGGTTTTAATGTTTAACATTCCTATAGCAGGTCTTTCTCAGTTCCTTATAACCCCTGAGAGTTCGGAGTCAACATATCTGTGAAGTAGAAAGCAGGAGGCTCTCTAAAGTTTGGCACCATGATGCACAGCATGTCTAAAAATGGCCAAGAATGTGTTACAATGGTAATTGAGTTCTTGCTGATAGTGATTTTCTTTCCACTATGTTACATATAGTGAAGAGAATATCTTCTCCACGTGAATGAACACATAGTCAAAAAAAAAAAAAAAAACCCTGGCATATCTTCTCTTTGAAAACCATATTCCGGGCCTCCTCAGTGGCACAGCGGTTGAGCGCTGGGTTGTGAAGCTGCCCACAGCCTCTGCAGCACTGGTTCGATCCCTGGCCGCTGGTGAGAGTGCCACATGGAGGGCAGACCTCTCCTGCCGCCTGCTACTCCCCTTAGCAGTGTGCTTTGTCAGTCTGCCTGTTCTGCTTTCTGCTCTGGATCTGGTGAATTTTCTCACCCTCCCGCGCTTCTGACTGTATCCAGTGCTTGTATAAATAAATAAATAAATATTTAAAAAAAAAAAAAAAAAGAAAACCATATTCCTTGCTGCTCTTCTGAATGCAATCAGTAGGGAGACAAATGAGAAATTTAGAAAAATAATATAATACTTTGTAGTTTACTTGCGGCTCCTGTGATTTATTGTTTTTGGTTTATCTCTCTGAAATATTTATTATCTTTGTTACCAATTTTGCATTCCCTATGTAAGTGGAGCCTATATTGACTGATCACTTTGGATTCAAAGTCAGACTGTTCGGATCTCTGCAGTTTTGCTTTGGCCACCTGACTATATTCCAAGGGTGAGGAGTTAAAATAGAAACTAGCTTGAGAAATTATTTTATGTAAGTGGGTTAGTGAGAAATGCTTTTGGTCACAATAAGGTACACATAGAAAGTTTAAAGAATACCTGCTTATGGAGGCTCCATCCCTATGTCCATTAAAATTTATCATATATTTTAAATAAGTTCAGTTTGGTTTACTTTTTAAATCACTAACATGAACATGTGTGAAAACAGAACTCCTGCTATTGGGCCCTGATGCTCCATAGCTTCAAAAATAATTAAGGGTCACAGGTCTATATTAAAGAATATAGACCAACCTAAATACTTTCCTCAATTAAACTTTTGCACGTTCATCTTTTAAGAAGCCAATGACAGTAATAAAATAGTCCGCTGACAATAAAACTTATAAAGGGCTATTGTTTAAGTTTTCTAGCTTACATTCAGTCTAACAATTTTTAAAAAGCAAAATATGTGTGTGGGAAGTTAAAAACTATTCTATACTTGTCAAGAGATAATTTGTAAATAGAAGTGTGGTATATTCTTTGAAAATTACCCAGAGTGGAAATAGTGTAAATTACCTGGTTTGTGTGTGAGTATGGGTGTACAAAATGTGAATGCACATATTCCCAATACACATATGTTTTCAGAATTATTTTTTTGAGTTTTAACTTAAACTTTTCCTATACCAAAATGCTATGCATTTAGATATGAAAAATGTTTTTTTTTTTTTTTCAAGATCTGAGATTTGCTTATTTTTACAAGAGTTTGCTCTGATACATACAAAAACTCTTTTAGTCTATGGAAAATAGATGAATAAGGAAATAACTTTCTCTTTATCACTTGAATAAGTGAAAATGAAGACAACTGGATATTAATTAATTTGCCAGTGGTCAGTCTCTAGCTGCAAACTACTCAACACTCAGAGTAGTTATATAAAAGCATTGTATTTAGTCAAATGACTCAGGCTGGATTTTGTTTTTTGGGTGGGTGGGGTGGGAAAACGAAAAGACTAATACTTTGATAAGCCATCAAATTCTAGTGGCTAAATGCCTTCTCTTCACATCTTAACACTTGCTAGGAATAAAATTCTCAGCCTCTAACTGCCAGTCAAAAATGATTTCACACCTCCAGTCCTCGTATCAGGAGCTCCCTTCCCAAAGTCTGTCTGGTTCCAGAGGTCTGAGCTGGTTGCCCGACCTGATGGTAGGATGAAACATTTATGGTCAACTCCATTAGAGTCTTAAACATCTTCTGGGTAGTAGTCTTTTCAAATAAATGTTTTCTGACAGGATACTTTTCCCAGGAGACTTTATGTATCTTGAAAATAAGACCTGCTTCTCCATATTCTCTGTTCATTCCCTCTGAACCTTGGAGATAATCATTTCAACAACAACAAGATGTTTAGTACTTGCTACATGTTGTGGCATTTATAGAACATTTACTAGGTGGTTCTGGTACTTACTGTTTCATAACATACCACTCTATATTGAGTGTTTCAAAATGATTTGTTATTATTTTCTCTCACACTCCTGAGGGTCAATTAAGCTCACCAGGTTGTTGTCACCAAGGGTCTTACAGGAGGTTGCAGCTGGATAGAAGCTGGGGTGGGGATCACTTGAGTAGTTAACTAGGCTGGTCCCGAGATGGTTTCTGCACTCACACAGCTGGTACCCCCAGGGTTCTACCTTTTCTCTCTCTGTCTCCATGTGTCCCTTCATTTTTCCATTGGCCTCTCCACTTGGCTTAGTCTTCTGACAGCACGGTACACTTAGAATAGTCACACTTTTAATGTGGTGATGCTTTATTTCCAGCTGCCAGGAGAGTTAACAGGCACACTAAGACTGGTCAAGATCATTTTGTCAATGCTCTATTGGTCAAAGTAGTCATAGGACTCACCCATCTTCAAGGAGTGGAGTGATAGATTCTGTCCCTTGACAGTGGAGAGTGACAAAACTCGCATTGCAGAAGAGCATGGGGATGGGAAATTGTATTTGGAAAATGCAGTATGTCACATTTGATGTGCCTCATGCACAGACAGCAACAAACTATGTCCTACCCATTTTACAGGTTTTGTTTTCAAATCCTTAAAGCCACTGGGATTGGTGCCGACCAACAACCTCTGCCAACAATCCTCCTTGTTTCCCTAATATAAAAATTTATTGAGAATCCACAAAGGGATAGCTTCTCTCTTATAGTCATAGCACTGAATTAAGATAATGGTTTTAGTTCCATATTGTTTGTACTAAAATTCTCTTTTTGTGTATCTCAACATTTTTAAAATTTACAATGTTATGGTTAAGATGGAAGAGAAGAAATAATACAGGAATAATGTCCTACAATGTTAAGGAGCCAATCCCTGCACCTTGTAATTTTTTACTTCATGGGTGCCAAGAAGCATTACTCATTTATTTTTCAATGACTCTGACACTGTTTAGGACTAAAGATGCAATAGTGGTCGAAAGAGACATGGACCCCATTGTGAATTCAGTTATTAAAATGTGACCTTATTTGGAAATAGGGTCTTTGCATCTGTAGTAAGTAAATATAAGGTCATTAGGGTGGACCTTAATCCAATATGATTGGTGTTCTTATAAAAAGTAGAAATTTGCACACAGACATGCACAAGACCTAGATGATATGAATACTCACATGAAAAGATAGCCAGCTACAAACAAGGGAAGGTGATCTGGATCACACCTTTCCCTCACAGCCCTTAGAGAGAACAAACTCTGATAACACCTTGATTTCAGATATTTAGCATATGGAACCTTGAGACAATACTTGTTTACACTATTTATTTTGTGGTTCCTTGTTATATATATAGTACCCCTAAAAAACCTGAGAGTCCTCAATCTCAAAGAACAGGTATAAAATTAGCAAATTTAGCTAAGTAATATAAAACAGAGATAGGCAATTGTATGAGAGCAGAGCACAGAGGAATCCTTTCTAGCCTGATTGGTCAGAGAAAGTTTCCAAAGGAAAAGATGGTTGAAGAGAGAGATGAAGAATGGTAAGTAATAACAAGAAAAAATAGCAAAATAAGCATATTCCTGGTTGAAAGGTGTGGAAGTATGGGGGCAGCATGCCAAAACCTCTGTCATGTGACAGTAAGATGTAACTGAGAAACCAAAAGAAGGATGGTGTGGTTTTCAGCTTAGGGAATGAGCAAAGTTGGTCTGATAAAGAAGGCAGAAAAGCACATGACCTTGTAGACTTTGTTAAAGACATGGTTATGTACCATTGATCAAGGAGACTCTTTTAAAGGGTTTTAAGTTGGAGAAGACATGATCACATTTGAGTAGTAGCAACACAGTTTCCATTGTTTTGAGGCAAACATTTTGGAAAGGGCTGGGGTCAGGGGCATAGAAGGAGACTGAGGGTTACCAAGCACAAGGGAGTGTAGGTAGAAGGCTTGTTCAGGCGGGAAGGAATGCTTGCTTAATCCAGAAAATGGCCAGGGATGTAGAAATGGATACATTTCAACATAAGATGATAAAAGGATAAGGTTTTCTGATGGGGTAAGGTCAAAGATAGCCGCAGCCATTTGTTTCTGCTTCCAGAAAAGATCCCTTTTGAGGCGGAAGCCAATGGATTTCAGATTGCTCATCTTTTATGAACATCAGGCAGCTGCAAGTTGAGGAGCCAACAAGGTAACTGGATATACAGGGAGCTCAAGAAGTAAGTTATGGGTTAGAGATATAAATTTGAAGGCCATCAGCTAATAAATGGTGACTGGAGCTTTGTGCATGCTTGAAAGACCTAAGAGAGTACAAAGTAGGAAGAGACAGGCCTACAGTGAAGAGTTTGTTAACCATTTCCATATTTCTGTCAGATCATTTCTTAAAAAATTGAGGCCACTGAAACAAACTTTTGACAGTTGTTAATCATATGGTTTTCATTAAAAAAATTGCAGTTTAGTTTTTCCAATTCATATAACAGAAGAGAAAAACCATTTTTGTAAATATTTTAGATAAAAATAAAGCCAGATTGATTTTGCTTTTCATAGCGTAAAAAAAGTATCTTTAAAAAAACCTACTGCCCACAGGTAGAAAAAGGCCTTATCTGATTATAATGGTGATTGGATTTTTTTGTACACACTGACATTTGGTACAGGCCCTATCTCTGAATCATTTCATTTTTAGCAGCATCTGACATTATTTGTAAGTGTTTATTGCCTCTGTTAAAATAGAAAAGCACATACATGCACTGTCTGTCTTTTAAAGGAAACCCACTGGTGTTGCACTGTGGCCTTGGTCCTCAGAAATTGTGAAATCACATCTTTGCTAGCATGGAGAGAAAATGTTAGATTACTTCTTCATGCCAGGAGTGATGGGTTATCAAGCTTGCAGATAGTCACAGCTGCTAACATTGGCTTTGAGAAGGGCATTGCTAGGGACAGAACAGAAGACTAGGCTAGGCTTCCAAAAGACTAGGTGATGACAGTCCATCATGGAGACGGGCTGGACATATACAAGCTGAGGAATTATGCACAGTCCACTCCACTGATTTTGTAGGGCTACTCGGTAATAGTGAACACTGGGAGAAGTGCCCATTCACTTCAACTTTGATAATGTGTCAGTACATTTCAAATATCTGCATGCTATTTGACCTGGCAATCTTACTTCTAGAAATTTAACACTAAGAAATTCATCATCAAGTTCTGGAAGGTCTAATTTACAAGAATATCAATCTCTAGTTAGTTTTTAGAAGCCAACACTTAGAAACAATTACCTTTCTAAACATAGAACACAGTTTAAAAATATTAAAGTTCACATACATGATGTAGTAAATTTCAGTTATTAAAATTATGAGGTAGACATAGGAAATGAAAATGATAAATATATAAGAATAGTTCACAAACAAGGATACAGAGTGCCACTCTTTGTGTGTGTGTGTGTGTGTGAAAATGATTTTACCAAAAAGAGTTTGAAACTGTATACACTACATTTTTCATGTTATATAGGTGACACAGTGTTATATAAGTTATATAGGTGTTATATAGGTGTTATATAGGTGACACAGCACAATAGTCACCGAAGTAGAAAGTGAAGTGTACCACAAAGTCTCAGTCTGCCCACGGAAACCTCTGACTTTTTTTTATATTTTATCAACTAAGGAGAGGTTGATAGCAATTTAGAAGAACTCTGCTCAAGGTCTGGGCATTTTATCAGTATTTTGAAATTTGCTATTTGTTTTTAAGCAGATCCCGGATGGAGACTCACCTATTTCCCTAAGTGTGTGATAATAAAGACAGTTCTGAGACATGTTCATATACTGCACAGTCTCTGGCATACTAACTATGTTGGATCTCACGTGTTTAAAACAACCTGGACTATGATGGATTTCTTCGCTCTCTTAGAAATTCTCATCATTTATGCATTTCCATTGGGGAAACTCATTTTTTAGTCAAATACCAGTCAAGCAATCTAAATATTTTTAGATATCAGGTTAAAGTAGAATTAGTCTAGTCATTTGAAAAACTGCACTTCTAACACTTTTATTACAGCTACTACTAAAGGAAGAAGCACTTATTAACCATTTCTTAAGATTTAGGTACTTCACATGTTTAAATTTCATATTAAATTATTTACCTGTATATTTATATAATGTACCTTAATTATGTAATTTAATCCTGATACCAACCCTTTAAGGTCAGTGTTTTATTCAGGTTTTGCAGATGAGAAAACTGCAATGTAAGACACCTAATATGTTGCCCAACTCCCCACAGCTCAGATGTACTAAACTGGATTCAAATTTAGTCTTCCTCATTCCAGGGTCCCACTTTCATTCAGCATGTTCTGTTACCTAACTAGGGTATTAGCACTGGAATTACTACAGAGATGACCATCCACCAGATTGTGATGTTTAAAGCTATTTTTGAACCATAAACTGCATCACTAGCCAAGCTAACTGATTGCCACTCTCTACACTTAATGACAATAACTTAAAATCAATTGCAGAGTATCTGATTCTAGGTGATCTGTGTTATCTAAAGCACTCGGAAAGGGCCCAAGTCACTCCCATATTCTTTGACATCCATCTCCATTTTTCTTGGCACAGCTGTCACTTTGAACTTGCATTTATTTCCTCCATCTATCCGGAGAATCTTTGCAATCAAGTTATTTTAGACAATTGATGATAAAGTAGCACTCGAGTCACCATTCTGGATGATTTGAGGCCTTTATTTATTTTATCTCTTGGTAGACTTTTTCAGTATCCTATAAGCTTATACATATAAATGACAATGCAGGTTGAGTATATTTTCACTGCATTTGACAAGCTCACTGGACCGAAAGACCTATAGCCTTAGTGGAAATAAACACGCTGAAATGTCTAAATTACTTAACCATACTTCCTCACAATCAGAAATGTGAGTTCTCACCAGGCTTGTTGAATGCAATTGGTTATTTTAGTTAAGGACCACTGGAAGGAAAATGAAAATAACATTCTAAAGACTTGGTGAACAATGTCTCTGGTATCGTATCTGTGCCCTCAAGTAGATGCTCTCCATTGTAAGCTTTCCATTGTAAGATGTTCCCATTGTAAGGAGATGGGGGACATAGTCAAAGGCAAAATACATTTCATATTTTGTATATAGTATATTTCATCCATATATCTGTATGTATATACACACATATACCCATATGTCTATAAGCGGAAAATGATTTAATTGCTTTCTCAAAATATGAAACTTAAGGAATATTTTAAAATGTAAGACACAGAATAAGTACTTTTCAACAACAACAATAGCTAACATTAATGTGCATCAGGTATACTGTGCTACACACACATATACCACATGCACACACCATTATATGTATAAATTTTCACAAAAGCTCAGTGAGTTCCCATTGTACAGGTAAGATAACTGAGACTCAAGAAGACTGAAGAGACTTCATAATAAACTCATGCATTCAAATGCACATGTTTAGTAAGTGGCAAATCCAAGATGATAAACTCAGGTCTTTCAGCCCACAAGATAGTGCTAATCTATGTAGCACACATTCTCCCTAATAATATACTCTCAGTACCAGAATTTCTTAAGATGCAATCTACACCAGATCACCTAGGGTACATGGAAAAGCACAACTCCTAACTTTTCAAATTAGAATCTCAGGGAGACCAGTCTCAGCAACTACAATTTTAATTTACTTTTCGGATTTTTAAAAAATGTAAATATTCGAGAGAGAGTGTGAATAACAGGTAAGCCCATGGCTATGAGTAATATAGAGTGAAATGATCCCAGTGTCTGAAGTCAGGTGATCTGGGTATTAAACTCACCCTGTTCAGTAACCAGTTATGGGACTTCAGACAAGCACTCTGGGCCTGCACGTTCTCGTCTGTAAAGTGATGACAGATCTGATGTCTACTTGGATATTTTACACAGATGCCCACAATATGGGAGATAATCGGTCTGAATGTTGTGCATTGATCAGGCCTCATTCACATCTTATTGTCAGGGTCCGACACTGTATTTCAGAGACTCACTCTCTGAAGCACAGTCAAGGAAATAATACAAAAACAAAGTACAAAAAGGGGTACACCTCTGCTCAGTTAGCATTACCTATACTCTGGAACACTCTGTGCCCCTGAGTTCATGAACACATTAATGGCCCTAAAAGGCCCGAAGCACACCTCCAGTGTTCCTCTACTGAGTTTCTGTGTTATCAAATAAATCATGGAGACATGAGCCAGACCACCTACTCAGAAACCCACCAGGAACTCAACTCTTTTTTCAAGATAGCCTTCTAAAAAATCCTACCCCAAGTCCCAAAAAGAGAGATGGGTTTTTAGGGTGTGATTCCATTATCTCCTAGTGATACTAATTTTCTGAATAAATGTAAGTTTTCTAACCTAAACTCTCTTATCTCTCCTGTTGGCTTCCCAGTATCAGGCTGGCAGGAGGCTGAGCTGGCTGCCAGGCAACAGAGACTGGCTAGCACTGCAGCAAGGGAAGCCTGTGACCTGGGAGCGGAGCATGTGTCTTCAACACTGTCCTGGGGACAACTAGAGAGAGGTGCGTGCAGCCATTCTACATGTGCTAGTGCTGAGGCACAGAGGTAGTTTTCTCTCACCAGAAGCATATCTTCAGGGAAAATAAGCAAATTTCCTGTTCTAAAAGTGACAGCAACAGCTCCCTAATCTCTTTCACCTAATAGGTAATCATTGCCAGTCTCTAAAACTATTCCTGCAAATCCAACAGCATACATTTTGTTTGTAGCCCACACAACTCTATTGGTCTTTACAAGAAAAGTAAATATGTCTTCAGTGGCTGCTTTGCATTTGCAATTAACTGGTCTATTGGCAGAATCTGGCATCTGTATATGCAAATGCACGGTGAGCAATACACCATAGAATGCAAGGACACATTTCATTTTGCAGGCGTATTTTAGGAACCTGGAAGAAAATGTGATCTTTATTTCAATCTACAGCGGCTTGTCCAGTGCTTTCCATACCATGTTTACTAAATGAGTGTTTGATATTTAGGTCCTAAAATAAACAGCTAATGAATATTCATGCATGTTGAAGGCAATCAGAGAAAATCCAAGAATAGAACGTCAGAGTGCACACTCCTACTCCCCATCTGTAACCACTAGGACACCAGGCCGGCACTGCCACCAGTGAGGAGTGCAGTCCTCCATTCAACAAGCAACTACTAACTGCACTTTATGTAAAAGCCACTGAAATAAACAACAGCAGTTTGATTTCTCTTAAATCTCAAGAAGTTACCTGAAAGTAAAAGAAAATCGTTTAAGATATTCATTCAACATGTGTTTAGTGAATGTATAATTCATGCTAGATGCTGATAGGCACTGAAGTATCAGGCAATGGATTTTTTAAAAGGGACACAAATCATTTCCATCATAGAGTTTGTTTAGTTTGAGGAAGACAAAGAACAAATAAATATGACCTATACAATATGATTATTAAAAAATAGATGAGATCCTGTCACTTGTGACCACTATGATGGACCTTGATGGGATTATGTTAGGAGGAGTAAAATTAACAAAAGCAAATGACAAGCAAAACAAGAATGATTGTTAGACTCTGACAACAAAATCCTGGTTACCAGAGGGGAAGGGAAGAGGGTTGGACAGGTAAAGGGGGCAAATCTGTCACAGGCCTTCAGGGGTGAGTGGTGTGACATATAGTTACACAGGAGAGAAGCTGTCCTCCTGCAACCTACACAGTGTTGTTAGCTAATGTTACTGCAATAAAAAAAATAAATATACAATATGGTAGGTGGCAATAAGTAGTATGCAAAAAATACAAAGAGAAAGGAATAGGGTTGCTGCTGAGAGAAGATTGATTTATAGGAAATTGGGACATTTTTTTCTAGGAAGAAAAAGCCTGAATATAAACTTGCTGAAGATAAGGATATGAAACAGAAGAATATTAGTGGGAAGAGTATCTAGGTGGAGAGAATTATAAGTGCAACACCTTATTTTTTTTTTTTTAAAGATTGATTTATTTATTTATACAAGCACTGGGTACAGTCAGAGGCGCGGGAGGGTGAGAGAATTCACCAGAGCCAGAGCAGGGAGCAGAGCAGGCAGAAGGACCGAAGTACACTGCTGAGGGGAGCAGCGGGCGGCAGGAGAGGTCTGCGCGCCATGTGGGACCCTCCTCTGGTGGCCGGGGAGCAGCCGGGGATCGAACCAGCACTGCAGAGGCTGCGGGCAGCTTCACAACCCAGCGCTCAACCGCTGCGCCACTGGGGAGGCCCTAAGTGCAACATCTTAGAAGCAGGTAATTGTTGATACGTCAGAAGGCTGGGAGGCTTTGTTGACTAACCTAGAGGGAACAAATTTTAAGAAAGGAGTCAGAGAGATAAGAGGATATCAGATTATACAAGGCTTTGTGAGCCATAAAAAGTCTTCAACTCTGAGTGAGAGGGGAAGTCACAGGGATTTGAGCAGAGGAGTGCCATGATTAAACTTCTATGTTTAAATAATGACATCAGCGGCTGAGATGTTAGTTGATAGAGTTGAGGGACTTGGGCAAAAGAAGGAAGTACGATGGGGTATATTTTCTATTATCAGGCTGATGAATTATGAAGGTTTGGATCAGGGTCACAGTAATTAAAGCGGTGTGAAATGGTTGGATTTCAGATATTTTGAATGTGGACCCAACTTTTCATTTTGAGGTACAATATACATATAGAAAGAAACATAAGAGTAAAATTTGCCAAACAATATCAGCAAACACCAGATAACCACCAACTAGCTTGAAGAAGTAGAATATTGCCAGCACTATCAATGTTCCATATATTCAACATGCTGGAAGAAAGATGTGAGTGTATTAAGTAGAGGCATGGGGAATAGTAGAGACTCAAATCAAATGTGAAGAGATGAAATTACAACATCCTAAATAAAAAATTCACAAGATAGGATGAAAAGCAGACTAGTCTTTGCAGAGTGAAAGCTCAGTCAACTTTCCAAGGTGATGTCTTTAATAAGAAGGGTTGGAACCACATTCTTATTATCATCAGTAGAGCAAGTGTTTCCTTCCCAGCAGAAAATACAGATTCAGAATGTTACTAGCCTACAAACTGAATCGAGATCATTCTGATTTAATCCAGATATTTAAACACTGCTCATAAATTCTACAGAGAAGAAAATGTCAGCCAAATAATTGTTAATAACTTCTGATAATGTAAATGATGTAGGACACAAGTTACCTGATTTTTGGCTACAGAGGAGTATCTTTCTAAGAGACTGCTTCATTGGAGCATCTGCTAATTTGGTTAACTTCAAAAGAAAAGATATTGTAGCAAGAATTGCTTTAATTAAACAATACTATGGAACAAATGTTCCTGTTCCAGGCTATTCTCTACCAGTTACAGAATGCAACATAACAGCTTGAGGGAAAGAACATGAAAAAGCTGCTTTGAACACAGAGTAACAGTTTTCATCAGTGCCTGTATCTGTGCTTGGGGTAGATGTAGCATTTATGATGTGTGTGAGTGAATAGGAAGTAAAGAACTAAGGGATTTAATAATATCAAACTGTATAGAAACACAGTTATAATAAGATCTCATTCTTGAAATTTTGTTAACACTGGATTGATATTAAAGATGGGATATTTTTAGGTAAAAAGTTGGCTGTTACTGAGAACTCAAAAAGCTGCAAACTGCTGTCACCTTATCTTAGCATTAGGGTAAATGTAATATTTTATAAGAAATTGTGGAAGGAAAAACCAAGAATGGAAAATTAAAAAGTTTCCATTGTTTCTGGTGAGCTTCGCTAGAGAAGTTAACAAGATATTTCTGGAATTTTTCCTTCAAGTGTAATTATATGTAACTAGCAATCTTGGGATTAATGTCTTCAAGGACCTAAATAGTAATCCCCCCCCCAAAAAAAAAAAAAAACAGACCCAGAAATAGTTTATTATCTTTACATAGGACACCAGTAGGGAAATTTCTTAAACCTGAGAGAAGAAAAGGTCAAGATCTTCTCCATATTATCTTCAAGAATGAAAGGATGACAAAAAGTTATTCTCTTGAAAATGTAAGGGAAAAATGCAATGCTCATTAATCCCTTGTTTTACGACTGGGTTTGTGTAAATGTGTCTGTGTACATGTATACCAGGTAGCCTTGAGTGTATGTAATATTTAATGTTTACTGTGTGGACTTTTTTTCTATGATACACTACAACCAAATTATTGTAGATTTATGTACATACTGTCTTTTCATTTTTTTTTCTTTTTTCCCAGTGCTTGGGTGATCTTACATTTGGAAATGCATTTAAAAATATCAACGATTAATGCTAAAGTAAGCTTTCTAAGACTTTTGTGAATAGTCATCCAACCTGGTATTGGTCTTTTCAAAATAATAGAAGCAACAAACTTATATGAACTGAAGATCACATAAAAGGTTTGCATGAAATTATGATTGCTTTATGTTGCTACTTAACTTATATTTTTATAGAAACAAGAATGTATACTATCTACATTTTCAGACATTTAATGGCCATTCCAACTCTTCATGATTTTTAGTTATGAAAATATAAGAACATTTTTGAAAATAAAATTTACTGTCATTTGCCCAATAATCAGCAAATAAAATAGGCCCTGACAAAGTTGTAATATTGTATAATTTGAAAATTATGTCAGAAGATCACCTATAGAATTACTAACTTCACTGATCTTACAGACTATGATATAATCATTCCACATACAGAAAATAATAGTCATTGTATTATACCAATGTGGTGCCAAATTTTTAAGGCCTGCACTGCAATAGTACATGTCAAATATTGCCTGGGACTTTAACATGCACCTCAAGTTTAAGGAGATAGCATTTTGTAGAAAGAATTTCTGCTCTACAATACATATACACAAATGTAAAATTTGACAAGAGTAGACATGATTTCTTTGGAAGTAATTATATTTCTGAATTTTCCTATTCTATAGCTAATGTGACTTAAAATGAATTGCTGGAAATGTTGACAGTGTAGTTATTTTCAATATTTTTATGCTGTATTTTTTCATTTAGTTTCTTTTTTAAATTAAATTGGATACTACATTGTAAAAAAAAGATGTAATAATAGAAATTCAAAATAAAACACACAAAAATAATGAAAAGCTTCAGTGAGCTATAGAACAACTTCATTCATCTTTAGGATTATTATTGATCCCAAATGAGAAGAGATATTTGGGGCAAGAATGGATAAAATTTTGCAAAGTTGATACAAACTATAAGATCACAGATTCTACAAGATCAATAAACCTTAAGCACAAGAAATACAAATTTTTGTTCTCCTGTATGTTCTATATCTATTTGTATTAACTGAATCTAAGGATTTTTTTTTCATGGGTTTTAAGCTATTTGATTATGCTGTGCCTTTGGTTTTCCTGTAAGTATTTAGCATAGTTAATTCTTAGTGACTGTCATATGTTGGCTTTTGTCTACTCCTGCAGCCTCTATTGAAATGTGTTGAAATCCTAAACCCCTAGTTACTCATAATGTGACTTTACACAGAAATAAGGTCTTTATAGAGATAACCAAGTTAAAATGAGAGCATTAGCATAGGTCTTAATCCAATATGATTCATGTGAAAAGAAGGCATTTGGACACAGAGATAAACACAAACAGAAGGAAGACAGTGTGAAGATGCAGGGAGCAAAGCCTGTGAAGACAGCAGATTAGAATATGTGTCCACATCCTGGCACCTGCGAGAGTGCTGGAACACCCCCAGAAAGTGGTGGAAGGAAGAGGTGTAGTCTGGTTTCCTGATTACACCTTTTTATTCTTAATACCCTCCCTTTTCTGACATTTAGAGTATACCAGATCCCACCAATGCTCCGACACGCATAGAACTGAAGTCAGTTCTTAAAGCAGCCCCCAGAAATGTTGTTAAATACTTGCCAGCACAAGATTTGGAGAACTCAGCCTAAACCTCTATGTACCTTTATCCAACTCCCTCCCTCTCCAGGGAGAAACTAGGAGCTTTTCATGTTTGCATGGTACTGAGCCAGGGGAGGGACTGTGGTGATTGACTATACATAGATGGAACCACCTTCTTTGTTCTCACCAGTTCTCAGGTGGCTAGAATGTGCTGCCTTCTGTTAGCACTCCAAGATAGCACAGAAGCTAGTCCTTAGAGTCCCTGGAAAGGTCGGGGCATGTCCCACATGGTGCAACTATTGATATTTCCCTCTCCAGGGGAAGCAGGGAACTGGGATTTTTCATGCCCTCACTCTGTGCTGAGCCATGGAGAGAGGTTAGGGAGATGATCAGTCTAAGATACCATTTTTGTCTCTCCCCCTTTCCAGGTAAGTAGAGTACACCAGGTCCCATCAACTCCACCTAATTTGAAAAACAGGAGCCAGCCCTCCAGGTAGCTCCTAGAGAAGTTGGAATATTGCATGTGCAGTATTATACTTTCCCTCCTCAGTGAGCAGTTAGGGGCTGAGGAGTTTCCTCCTGATCATACAGCACCTTGCCAGAGTTTTGGTTTCTGGCAAGAGGGTGTGGTATCTTGTGTTTTACCCTATTGGACTCAATAGGGTGTGTCTGGTTTCACACTGATCCAAGGGGCAAGCATCTTTCAACTAGCCTCTGGATTTATGACAACGTGGATTTTCTCTGGATTATTACTGAACCAGTGTGTTTGTGGATGGAAGGAAAGTTCAGCCTCTTACTCTGCTATCTGGTTGATGTCTTTCCCCAAGAACCAGCTAGTCCTTGAGCAGGTTTAATTCACCACATAGAATTTCCAGACATACTTAAGGAAATGATGCAGTGTCCTAGACATCCTAAGCAAGTATTGACAAGACTATTGGAGACTAGATTCTTATTGCTTATATGATTATATTCCCCACCCAATGGAAACCTGGAGAAAATCAGATTTCAAAACAATAACATGTGGAAAATGTCAAGAAAGTGATTAGCAGCATCAAATCATTGATGCAATTTTAGTTATGCAACTCTTTATTTATTTTACATAATTTGATAAATGGTCTTTATAAAAATGACTTTGTTTCTCCTCAGAAGAAAATAGCACACACTAGCTCCCCAGCATTGCATGTGAGCATCTCTTCCCAACTATACTTTCAGTGATGTCATGATGAAATCAGCCATCATGGGAACGTTCCATCATGAAAATTGGCAAATGCCACAGATTAGGGCTGTATTCTTTGAAAAAATCTACTGCAAAATATTTACCAGCACATTTGAGATCTAAGAGCCACACATAAATAATAAGGAAAACTATATTAAAACAGAAGTTCTGTGAGGAATGCTTTCAAGACCAATACATTTAAAGAAGAGATAAAAATAAAGCTGGGAAGAGAGAGATTTAGTTATGATTTAGTCCCATAAAATGTCTTTGGCAATACTACAAAAAGGGGATGCTTCTTCCAAGTAGTTTCTTCCAGCTTTCATAATCCTCTGTTGACTAGGGGAGGGTATGTGTGGACTCCATAGAGGAGACGTGATTTGGGGCTTTGGAGGAATTCTGACTAAAAAGCATTACACAGAGAGGAACTCTGCTAAATGCTATGAACCACCAATATTCTCAACCATTGAGGTAAATGCCTTACTGGGAAGTGCACATCTGCACGTACTACAAAACAGAAAGATAAAATCAACTGCCAAATTCTTTCTAGCTTATGTGATTCATGAGCTTTCGAATGGAGTTGACATCATTGAAGAGAATAACTGCTGTATTTGAAAAGGTGCTGAAAGTTCATGTCAAATGCAGAATCGGATATGTCCTTTCAACCCTGGCAGAAAAATAAATGTAAAATAAATTAGCCATTTACAACTTTGCAAAACCCAACATGCTGTGAAGATTTATCAGCTGGACCATGAAAAAAATTGACTCTCTTCGACAAAGCAATTAAAAATGAAAATTGGTGCAACCGAAATCCAGATAAAATAAGCTTCAAGAAGAGTAGAAGGAAATAAAAGTTTGTTGGATTTCTCTCTCCCCCTCTCTCTCTCCCTCCCCTTCTCTCCTCCCCTTTTACTTCTCTCTCCTTTATTTGGCTTTAGAATTTCATTCCACTTTTTACAGATGGTGACTGATAGAACAGGATAGGACAAGAAGAGTGAGCACAAGGGCATGTAGCTATTTGGGTTCTATGTGATAGCTCTGTGATCTTAAAGAGATTTTCTGTTTGTTTTCAGCTGTTTTATCTCAAGTAATCAGAGAATAAAGGTTCTTTTTTGACATTTACCATTGTTTCATTATTCTAAGAAGCAATTATAAAGATAGTTTTCTTAAAATATCTCATGGTTGAGTCACAAAAGTCCTATGGATTATTCTGTCAAATGGCAGGGAACATACCAAAAGGAAAGGTTTTATTCAAAGAAATTCAGCAAATTTCCATAGGAAAAGCAAACACCCAGAAGTTTCATAAGAATTCTAAGGAGCAGCAGCAGAAGAAGAGAGGGAGTCAGCCAAGGGAGCAACAAGAAGAAAAAGACACATTCAACATGAAAAGTTGTATTGTGGAGGTTTCTCTAGGGTCACATCTAAAACATGTTGCTGTAATGCAGTGACTTAGTTGCTTCTTGAAGATTTCTTGCTTTCTATTTCAAATATCCATATAGCAACATGATCCCTTACTTGATCCAGCACATATTTATTGTTCTGGCTTATGCTCCATACAGTGCAAGGTACAAAGATGACTATAAACAACCATTAACATATATTTGACCATCGACTGTGGATTTGACTCTACACAAATTTCTTTAAACTCTCACATCAGCCTGTTAGTGATAAACTTATTACTTCCAATTATAGATGAAAAAACTGAAGCTCATAATTTTAGTAACTTTCCCAAAGGTATGAGCTTGTAAATTGGGTAAGAAAGATCAGAAACAGTCAATTTGATTGTAGGATTTGAGCTTTAAATCTTTTTGCTATACATTGTCCAGTCTATAAGGACAGATTCATTATTACTAAAACGATTCTAGGAGAATGGATAAATTGATTTTAACTTTGAAAAAACTAGTTGGAAGAGTCTGCGCAGGGCCTCCCCCGGTGGCGCAATGGTTGAGCGCTGGGCTACGAAACTGCCCTCAGCCTCTGCAGCACTGGTTTGATCCTTGGCCACTGGTGAGGGTCCCACATGGCACACAGACCTCTCCTGCCGCGCCCGCTGCTCCCCTGAGCAGTGTATTTTGTCAGTTTGCCTGCTCTCTTCCCTGTTCTGGCTCTGGTGAATTCTCTCACCCTCCCACGCTTCGACTGTACCCAGTGCTTGTATAAATAAATAAATAAATCTTTTAAAAAAGAAAAGAAAAGTCTGCACAAAGACACAGATTCAGAATATTGTAATTCATCTTCGGGGAAAACAAATGAGCACAGTATCAAGGATTTGGTAGGATATTGGGACAAAGTACAGAAGCTCTAGTTTTTCACCCATATGTTAATAGACCCAACAAATATCTGGAGAGAAGGTAAATGAAAGGTTCACATTTAATATTCAGAGAGATGATTGTGTTGTCATTGTGGAGACTGGGTTGCTCAGGGAAGTACGTGAGTAGCAGCTACTTAGGAAGTCAGGACTGTCACCCAATGGAAACAAAGCCTGTCTCTACCAGTCCTGTGGTGCAGAGCTGAGTGTTCATGTGAGTCAACCTAGGGTTGAAGAGATGCAGGAAGACACACTGTGGCTGCATATTAGTGAAAAGGGATATAACCACCATTTTTTTTGCCTAAATTATCACTATATTGTACTCAAGGCATCATTACAGCGGAATCATGTTTCTTGCTTGAATGTTAAAGGCCTAAAGACGCTTCAGATGTAACATTTCCCAAGATGTTAGATTTAACTGACAACTTGCTATAGACATGATTATTTGACAATTGTGATAGCTGTGTTTGTACTCTATGATGAGAAAAGCACCACCACAAGCTGGTCACACACAGTGTCTGGAACATAATGTGTGTCACTGAATGTTTGCTGTCCATCTATAAATACATTCATCTTTCCCTTTGTTTTAATTACTAAATTTTAGAATCAAAAGTCTTGGTTATATATCCAAAGGAAATGAAATCACTCTCTTAAAGAAATATCTGCACTCCCATGTTTACTATAGCATTATTTACAATAGCCAAAATATGGAAATAACCTGCATGTCTACCAACAGATCAATGCATAAAGAATACATGGTGTGTGTGAATGTATATACAATGGAATATTATAAGCCATTAAAAGAAGAAAATCCTGCTACTTGCTATAACACAGATATATCTGGAGGGCAGTGCTAAGTGATACGCAATACGCAATACGCAATAAGTGATAAGCAATACGCAGACAAAACCAAACACTGTGTCGTCTTACCTATATATGGAATATTAAAAGAAAAGAACAAGAGCTTATAGAAACTCAGAGTTTATTGGGGGTGACCAGGGATGGTGGGAGGGGGGAAATGATTGAAGGTGGTCAAAGTGTATAAATTTCAGTTATGAGTGATGGAGAACTGACTGAATTTATTTACAGTCTATCACAATGTAAATCTGTGTAATGCCCCAGATTTCCAATAAGTGTTTGTGGCACTATGAGAAATTTTAGCCAGAACCTAGATTTTAGATGTAGCTAATATGATGCAAAAGGTAGGTTTTGAAATATGGTGATTATACTTTAATGTCAGGGATGTATGGTTGTGGGTACAGAGGTTTATTAAAGTCACTCAAAGTTCCCTTTGACTTGACAGGCCCTCACTCTTTATAAATAGGAAGAATACCAAGAACATCTCCCAAGGCAGAACTGAAAAAGTTTGGCTGCCCAAAAGGTCTATGCTACTCTCTGGTTAGAAAGTATCATCTAAGTCATCACAGGAAACCCTAACTTCTATTTCATTTGTTCATTATAGGGATCATTTGTGCCATGATTAATCCACTCCATTGTGAGACAATTAAGTGATTTAGGATAGGTAGAACCAAGAGGAAGATCAAGTCCTAATCTCTGCAAAACTGGGATACCATTAGGAGAAAATAGACACGCTTTTGAACATTGATCCCTCTTTGGGTACATAGATAGTAAAAGTATTTCTACTGATTGTTTGACTGTGACATCTTCAGATCAACTCAGGGAAAAAAGAAATGGAACTTCCATACAAGGTAATCCCAACGTCAAATCAGTTTAATCATTCTTCTAAACATTTGTGCTCTTTGGCATCAGACAGATGTGTCCAGTGTCTTCCCTGGCTTGCTAACTCCACCAGCTGTTCTTTCCTCTGTAAGTCACAATGAAAACTTGAAAAGGAGAGTTTCATTATAATTCCTTCCATGGCAACTCCCTTTCAGTACTCTGCTTCATCGTGAGTGCCCACGAGCCATCCCTCCTTCCAATTTCTTGGTCTTATGTAGACTCAATTTCCTTAGCTCTAGAATCCATGGGCTTTCTTCTTCCTTAGGTAACTTGTACTTTCTGGATTATTCCATGTATTCTCTACCTTGTTAAATCTTGATTGTTTTTGGAGTCTCATCTATAATGGCCCTTCCTCAGCTAGATCAGGCATGCCTGCTATAATCAATCATTACGTAATCAATCATTACCATTTCTATTTGTGCAGGGTCATATCATTTTGTGTGTGTGTATATTTGTCCATGTATATGCATATGTGCATATACACACATGCATTTACACACATGTTTAATGCCTCACATTTCACACTAAGATTATCAAGGTCAAGGGCTTTATGTGTTTGCTAATTGTACTGTCCCCAATACCTAGCTGTATCTGGCATTTAGTAGACATTCATTTTTTTAAAAATTTTTTTAAAGATTTTATTTATGTATTTATGCAAGCACTGGGTACAGTCAGAAGCGCGGGAGGGTGAGAGAATTCACCAGAGCCAGAGCAGGGAGCAGAGCAGGCCGAAGGACCGAAGTACACTGCTGAGGGGAGCAGCAGGAGGCAAGAGAGGTCTGCGCGCCATGTGGGACCCTCCTCCGGTGCCTGGGGAGCAGCTGGGGATTGAACCAGCACTGCAGGGGCTGTGGGCAGCTTCGCAACCCAGCGCTCAACTGCTGCGCCACTGGGGAGGCCCCCATTTTTTTTTTAATGGAATGACTACACAGTCTTTATTTGGTCCTCCAGGGAAAGGCTGAATTAGGAACCGCATGAAGATGAACTCGTGTTATAAAAGTGAGTACATTTTTTTCATACACAGACTCCCTGAGCACACAAAGTAGCATCACCTGAAATTTTTCTGGTTGCATTCTGGCAGTCTGACCCTCAGAGTTCTGAAAGGGGGCCGCTGAGGGAGAATGGGGAGATCTATCAACCCATGAGCCCTGTCCATGACCTTTCTGCTGAGCTTTTGGAAAATGACTTGTGTGCTCAGGATTCATTCATTTTTCTCTTTCTGTCCAAGTGCTTTTGAGAAAGAACAGCTACAAAGCCTGATGAGTCCTAGAAAATCAAAACAAGTTTGCATACTGGGGACAGGTCAGGACCCATTTCAAACTCTCTAAAAATTGGTAGTATAGGCACAGGCATTTGATAACTCTCAGCATGCCTTTCCCCTCAAGTGTCCCCCCACACACACTTCCAGAAGGCATTATCTTAGATGTTCTTTTATAAACAAATTATTTGCATCACACTTCCTGGTTTTGGCCTCTCCCTTACTTTCAAGTGTCAATCAGTCCCATCAGACTTTGGTCAACCCTCCCTCGTAGACCAGTTCTATTTGAATGACTGGAAAATACTGTTACTGTTAGACAAGTGAGAACATAAACTGCCTGTTTTTCCTGTTTTCTCTCCCTGGAGTAATAAATCATCTACATATCTTGGGTGATTTCATAGATAGTCCATTTGATACAGTAATTCATGATTTAACAGGGCTCCTGATTCTTCAACAGATCATTTCTAAGCATTCTCCTGAGCGCAAGTGACAACTTTGTTTTCTTATTTTGATATCACCTGGGCCAATTGAATAAAATTCTTAGAGAATACAGTCTATGACTTCACACTGTGGCTATTTTCCCTTTTTTCCACTATTTCCAGGAAGAGTATTTCTTAGTAAAAAAATAGCTCTACTGGATTTGAATAAAGACGGTTGACCAAGCTACAATATGCCCAACCAGACTACTTGTTTTAGGAAGAAAGGGAGCCACCTCTCATATTTGTCTTTTAATTTTCAGGATATCTGGTAAGTAAAAATTGACTAGATTCAAAGAGAGGCTTACATGGATTCATCCTCGAACTTTCAGCTATTTTTTTCCCCAAAAACCTTACTACGTCCATTGACTTTAAGGAAAAGTAATTTCTACAGTTTAGAATGGAGATGATTTTACTTTTGCTGTCCTGATAAATTAGACATGCAGCTCATAAGGTGCTAGGAGGCTTTACATGGAGAATATACTCAGTAGGCATACACAGCAAAATATATTTTGTTGTTTACCTCATCTTATGGTTTTTGGCTAAAACTTTTAATTTTCTCAATATAGCCAAACTGAACTTTGAACAGAATAACACATTTCAAGGTATCTTTTATAGTATTTAATTTCCATTTCTCCTCCTCTTTTACCCATTCATATTAAGGGGAAAATGTCAAATTCCATAAAATATAATGGTTACAAATAAATAAGAAAGGATAACATAACCAAAGCAAAGTCAGTCTCATATTTTGTTAGCAAACTGAAATTTCTCTTCACCACTTTTGAGAGAATTAAAGAGAGAGAATTAAAGCTTGCAAAGGAAACATCGTATTTTCCAAAGTGGGCTTCCAATTTATTTTATTATATATATACACACACACACATACATACACACACATACATACACACACACACACACACGCACCATGTCCCTCTATTGCAATGTTTTAAATCTCATTCTTGGAACTAAAAAATATTTTTATGAAGTTCATTAAATTTAATTAAACGGAAATCTCTTTTACACTTTCAAGAAAATGATTAGTCTCTATAAATTTTATTAAATAAATATAGTAAATAAAAATCTATAATATAGTCCTAGATGGGTCTAAAATAATCTCATCAAAAGTTGTTAGTTGACAAGGAGGGAGGTGTCTTAGTGGAATGGCAAAAGATATACCCTGAATCCAGAGAATAGGTCTGCTTGCTAAGCTAGTGTCTGCAGTTGATTTTTCTCTTTCATTATGACATTTTAATAGGAAGGAAAATATAACAACTACTATAGACTTCGCTAAAATAACTAATTTGTTGTAATACACCTGTATTTGTATTGCTCTAGGTAGATTACAAAGTATAACTTTATTTTGAATGACTTTTTAGAAAAAGTGCGTGCTGTAGAAATAAATGTGTAATAATTAAATCATTCTGTCTCTACCACTTAGTAGCTTTCTCTTCAGGAAAATAACTCCCTGAAACACAGTTGTCATATTTTTAAAATGGGAATAATAATGCCAGCCTTTCAGGAATGTTTTAAGGGGTTGTGATTGAAATAAAAAAAAAAAAAAAAACAGGCAGAAGACTGGCTGCACAGAAACTGGCTCATGATAGTAATTAATAAATATGATCTGCTAATATCCTTTCTGGAGTTAATTTTCCAGGGTTGGCTAGCCTAAAGAAGGTGAGGCCAGTCAGTCAATTATTTGGAAAGCTGAAATCCATGTTTGTTGCTCTTCCTAGTCCCCTTTGTCTTCTCATCCTATACTATTTTTGAATATGTACACAGAGAAAATTGTTAGACAAATGTAATTTTACTGATAACTGAACTCAACTTTTCTCCAGACAGAGAATTAGCAGTACTAGCAACATTAAAAAAAAAAAAAATAATAATAATGAGCATTTTTTTTCACCATGAGCCACAAAAACTGCCCATTTAAAATTCAGTATTTCTAGACACTCCACCAATTGGGAGACAAATTTGTACTCCACAAAACTGACAAGGGACTGATATTAAAGATCTACGAAAAGCTTATACAACTCAACAAAAATAAAATAAAGAAGTCAAAAAGTGAGCAGAAGAACTAATAAGACACTTCCCCAAAGAGGAAATGCAGATGGCCAACAAGCATAAGAAAAAATGCTCAACATCACTTATAATCAGGGAAATGCAAATGAAAATCACAATATCACCTCACACCAGTGAAAATAGCATACATTAAAAAAAAAAACAAACTAACAACAACAAACACTGGTGAGGATGTGAAGAAAAAGGAACCCTTTTATATTCTGGTGGGAATGCAAACTGGTCCAACTACTGTGGAAAGCTATGTGGAGGACCCTCAAATTACCAAAAACAGATCTACCATATGACACAGCAAGCCCATTCCTAGACATCTACCCAAAGGACACAAAAACATTAATTCAAAAAGACACTTGTGGGCCTCCCCGGTGGTGCAGCGGTTGAGCGTGCTGGTTCGATTCCTGGCTGCTAGGAGAGGGTCCCACATGGCGCACAGACCTCTCCTGCTGCCCGCTGCTGCCCTCAGCATTGTATTTCATCAGTCTGCCTGCTCTGTTTCCTGCTCTGGCTCTGGTGAATCCTCTCACCCTCCCGCACTTCTGACTGTACCCAGTGTTATGCTTGTATAATTATACAAGTGTTATGCTTATATAATTAAATAAATAAATCTTAAAAAAAAAGAGACACTTGAATGCCTATGTTCATCACAGTACTATTTACAATAGCTAAAATATGGAAATAAGCTAAATGCACAAAAACATAACTCGATCAAGAAGATGTGGTATTTATACACAATGGAATACTATTCAGCAATCAAAAAAAAAGATAAACATGCCTTTGGAGCAACATAGATGGAGCTGCAAGGGATTACGCTCAGTGAAATAAGTCAGAAGGAAAAAAAAGATATTGAATGGTTTCACTTATAGGAGGAACATAAAGAAACTATACAAGGGATCAGGGGAAAAAAAGACAAAACTAGCAGGCAAACTATAAATTGGATATGTCTATCAGTGGAGGGGGAGGAAAGGTATCAAAATGGGAGGGAAGGGCCTCCCCTGTGGCGCAGCAGTTGAGTGCTGGGTTGCGAGGCTGCCCGTGGCCTCTGCGGTGCCAGTTCGATACCCAGCTGCTCCCCGGCCACCAGAGGAGGGTCCCACATGGGGCGCAGACCTCTCCTGCCGCCCGCTGCTCCCTCAGCAGTGTACTTCGGTCCTTCTGCCTGCTCTGCTCCCCACTCTGGCTCTGGTGAATTCTCTCACCCTCCCGCGCTTCTGACTGTACCCAGTGCATGTATAAACAAACAAACAAACAAACAAATAAAATAAATAAATAAATAATACATGCCTCTTAAAAAAATAAAATAAATAAAATAAAAACAAAATGGGAGGGAAGAGCAAAAAATTCTATGGTAATGGTTCACGGGAGTCTTGGTGGTGGTATTGTTATGGGGACAACACCTGAGAGGAGAAATCAAACATTGTATAAAATGAACAATGATGTAAAAACATATAATTAAAAAATAAAATAAAATCCAGTATACTTCTAAAATGCATGATGTTACAGGGCAGTGAACAAGATTCCAGAGGAAGTTATATGAAATGTCTGCTTTTTGGTTTGATTTTAAAAAGTGAAAAAAAGGTAAAGACTTGAAAAGAGTCCATCACCACCCAAGACTATAAAGGAAAATTCTGTTTCAGGTCTATACATATGAAAAGATAGATATGATCTTTCCGAGATCTTGGTTATTTTTACCATTATTTTTGAAGCAACTAAACCCTTTGCTTGAAGACTTTGCTCTTTAGCACATTTTGGAGTTAAAGGATTATTGAACAGTACTGGATGGTTTTCTCATATGTGAAATAAGCAATGCTAACAAACTAATAAATCATAACAGAAATAACTCTTAGTGTCAGTTAACAACATAGCATTACCAAGGGAGGGGAGAGGAACAGGCTTGGGAGGAAAGGGTAGGGGATCCACTAGATAGTAGAAATGAACTATGGAGGTGCATTGAGTTGGGGCTTACACACACACACACACACATGCGCACACACACACAGATGAAGCAATACCACTGAAATATATATAGTATTGTAAATCAATGCTAAAGCAAGAACATATTATTAAATAAGAAAAAGATAACAGAAATTGGACTTTTTCAGTCCCTTGGCTTGTGGATGTTAATCTATGGCTCCAACATGTGTAAATTCTAAGTCAGAATCCACTTTTTGGCGTCTGAAGTAGATGCTAACAGGCACTGTGATATAAGCTCCACAAGGCAAAGCAGTTTGTTCTTTTTTGCTATATCTTTAGTTTCTACAACTCTAGACCCAGCAAGTAGCAGGTACTTAACGAATATGTGTTAAGTGAGTGGATTTGTGAAATCTAATCTGTCTGCTAGGCTCTCTAAAGCCCATGATCACAGCTTGCTCTTACAAGGGATGTAAATCTAACTTGAGTCATACAGGGTCTCCCTATTCTCCCACACATGCACACACTTGCACAAGCACATACACTAAAACCACCAAATGGGAAAAGAGGTAGTGTGTGCTTTTTGTACAATGGCTTTATAAAGAAGCTCTTTGACCTCCCTTTCTCTGTTGACCAGTGCCCTATGCAAAGTGGATGTACAAACAGTATTTAAATATTTAAAACTAGGCATCAAAATTCACACAATGAATGCATTTACCAAAGCCAGATATGAGTGGACTTTTGTTAGGAATGATATAAAGCAGTTCAAATTCCTGAGACAAAATTTTTAAACTATAATTTTCATAAGGATAAAAATAGAGAAGTATGCCTCTGCTTTTTTATCTCTAGATGGAGTTAGTAATGCCTACATATTTACAGAATTGAAATAAATGCTAAGGGACAAAAATGTTAAACTTAAGCTTTGTATATAAATAGGATAACAGAACAGCTTTTTTTCTCATTTAGGAAACGTTTCATCAATATTTTACATAGCAAATTAAAAACATTAAATAAATGAGTGCTTCTGACCTCCTTCTCCCTGTTCCCTGCATCATGCTAGTCAGCAGACAGAGAACATGTTTCTCTAACAGGTCTAATGTTCTAAGTTCTAAATGATTTTGGCACAATGGGTGGGTGAGTTCCTGACTAAATAATTCATTGTCTTTTTAGGAGGATATGGCCCACGAGGTTTAACAAAATGCTGGAGAACTCACTATTTTCCCTCAGTACCAGACCATATGCATGTGTTAAATAAAATGTGTATGATTGTGTCAAATAGATAGACATTATAAATGATCCAGGTTTGCAACTGGAATTATTCCCTGTTCTTTTCAAATGTTTCTGTTCTCCCATTGTGTTCAACATTAAAATTACAAAATAGATTTCTGCTCTTAGTGTGAATTCCATTTTTTATTAAAATTGCCCTAAACCCATCTTACGGAATCAATAAATAATACAAACAGCATCTGTTAATTCAGTTTTCATCAGCAGTCAACTTCTCACACATATGGTTTTCCAAAATATGTATATCTCTGTGTGTGAATAATGATAGCTTTATTTTTTTATTATTTTTTAAAGATTTATTTTTATTTATTTATTTATACAAGCACTGGGTACTGTCAGAGAGTTGGAGGGTGAGAGAATTCACCAGAGTCAGAGCGGAGAGCAGAGCAGGCAGAATGACGAAGTACACTGCTGAGGGGAGCAGCGGGCCGCAAGCGAGGTCTGCGCCCCGTGTGAGACCCTCACCCAGTGGCCGGGGATCGAACCAGTGCTGCAGAGGCTGCAGGCAGCTTTGCAACCCAGCGCTCAACCACTGCGCCACCGGGGAGGCCTGCTTTATTTATTTTTAAAAATAAGTAGAACTTAGGAGTTATTTTGAAGTTTACTCCTTCCTTCATTTTGTTTCTATTGTATAATATCAAAATTAAAAATAAAGGCATAGCTCTTTACTCTCTGAAAATTGACCTTTTAAAGAGCTATTCTAAAAAGAAAGAAAAGACCAAAAACCTAATCAAAAATCGACAAAAAATACACTTAAATGGCTCAGTAAAAATATATATGTATATATATTTGCACATTAACATAAAAAAAGAGCTTAACCTTATCAGAATAAAGACAAATTATATTACACTGATATATATCACCTTACAAATATCAGACTTACAGGAAGGAAAACAAAATTTTCCAAGCCTAATGGCAGGGAACTTGGCAATATCTCAAAAAAGTACATATGCTTGTATCCTTTGATTTAGCCAATCTCACTTTCAGAAATGTGACCTGGAGCTTCTAAGAATCTGAAACAGCACTTACACACACTATACATTGCAAAGTAACTACAGGGAATACAAGACTAGCAACAAAATCTTCTTGACACAGGGGCTGGTGGAATAAACTATGATCCATTCTGTGGGTAAAGAATAAGCCAGACTCCTTCCCCTTCAGCGCCAGGATTTAAAAAAATATAAAAAATAAAAAATAAAGGCAAATGTTACCTACTTAAACAATTATGTGAAGAGAAACTTTCTAAATAATTATTTAGACCTAGAATAATATCCTTTGGTCTTGCTTTTTATCAACGATTATTTTTGAATTTGAAACATATAACTTCTATGCTGCTGAGAAGCTGCATAGTATCATCCTTGGATAGCAGATAGAAAATTATACTTGAAATAATTTAAGTCTCTTGAGTAGCTCACTTTTATGTCAGACTTTTCATCATTAAAACATCTATTTCTATAGATGAGAAGGAACCTGCTATCACCTTTGCTACATATCACATCATAATTCTGATTTTACTCTTTTACTATAAGAACATTCCTGGTGCACTGAATTGGACAGAAACAAAGAACAGACACCCTGTTGGTCAGAAATTCACCTGTGGGCAGGGCCAATGAGTGTGGTGGTCTCACAGTGTGTGAAGAATGTTTGCCTTACACACAAATGCATGTCCTCTGCTCACACCCTTTGGTGCATGTGCTGGACGAAACTGTTTCTTTTTCTAAAGTTGTTTATGATAATAATGATCATAGTATGTGATTTGCTAAACACTAGATGTGCATTAACTCATAAAACCCTATACAAGCATTGGAATTATTAGCCATATGATAGAGATGAAGAAAATAATTCCAAAGTGTGCTTAAAGACTTATTCATGAGAGTCAGTTTAGGAGTGGTAGAACCATAATTCAAATCTGGGCTGTCTGGCTCCAGACACTGCATATTTTAAATATGTGGTCAGAGAAGGCCATATGGTGAAACTGACTTAAACAATATGAAAAGGTGAGGTATGCAAATATCTGAGGATATGGCACCCCGGCAGAGGGAAAAACACAAGTACCTTGATGCAGGAGTGTGTTGATGTGAAGAGAGAGGAGCATGAGATGAGATGATTTCAAGAATTTTGCCTGGTAAAAGAATTGCTATGATCCAAAATGGGGAACATTTGGGTAATACCAGTTTAGTGGGATGATCAATTTGCCAGGTTTTGTTTGAGAAATCTATTACATATTCAAGAGGAGCTATCAAGTATGCATTTAGATATCCAAGTCTGGGTTCAGAGAAGATAACGCATATGGATGTAGTTAGTGTTATGGGCGTACACAAAGCCACAAGACTAGCAAAGAGCATTAAGGGAATAAATAAAGATAAAAGAGTGGTTCAAGAACCAAGCCATCCAACATACAGGCAGAAGATACAGAGTCACTAGGACTAGAAATCAGATAGGCAGGAAGAAAGCCAGATAATGGTGGAGTACCAGATTCCAAGTGAAAAGAGATTTTCAACGAGGAGAAGGTGATCTATCAGATTTGTTAAATGTTGGTAAGTGGAACAGATGAGGAGTGGGAATTGAGCACTGCAAATAGCAATGTGGATGACACTGGTGACCTCAACAAGAGAAATTTCATTATAATCATCAAAACAAAAATGTAATTAGAGATTTTTAAGTGATTCATAATTTTTCCCAAATCAAAGAACCGAGATTTTTCACACAACAATTCATTTTCTTTAACCTTATTGATTACATTAGTGTGTAGTTCTATGTAAATCTATGTAAATACTTTTTAATGATGCCTAATTTTGGAATAAAATACAGAGATTCAGGAAAAAAGGAGAGTAAAAATGTGCAAAGAAATACTGACAGAGATTTAATAGGGAAATTCCATCTTGAAAGGATGGAATGAATGGAACAACGTGACTGGGTCACACACATATTTAAAACTAGCACTCTATTCAACTTCACTTAGAAAAAAAGTAGGAGAGAACAAGATAAGATCGACCAAGATAACTGAAAAAGTTGAAAAACTCAGGCATAGCTGGCATAGCTGGACCAAAGTCCATGCTATTGTCTGAACTGTCAAGCTGTACCTGCCAATTCTGCTTTCTTGTGTGTTCAATTTACTTGCAAGTAAGCTCACCAGTCATGTTGGTCACTGTTGACTCCACACTTGTCTCTCTTTGTCCCTCAATCCCTGTGGAAGGTACTTATCTTCCTCAGTTTCTATAAACTACAGGTATGGTTTCCTATTATCTCAGTTTTAGATACACCTATGTAATTATTTAATGTGGCCATGTGGAGGAGTGTATTCGACAAATTTAGATCTTATGTTCCTCTTGGAGGTCACATGGCGAGGTCAGATCTTTCCAAACCACAGCTGGTAGCAATCAAATGGAGACATCCCTAGGAAAATTAGTTTCTAGCAAATTAGTTTCTCCTATGGAGAAAATTAGTTTCTAGTGCCATGAAAATGGATTTGAAGTGCATAAAAATGATGTCCATTATACAGAGGAAGAAAAAGACTTGAAAGAAAGAATAGAGACTAGTAATGACATAGGATATTTTTATGTACTTTTCCTAAACTTGTTCATATTTTCTCATTTAATACTTGTTGGGGGAAACTGTCAAAAGGGAGAAGACGTATAGTAGTTACTTGAGAGAAGTTTTGCTCCTCGTACTAAATTATAAAGTAATATTTCAAATCTTATATTCATGACCATATACTAAAAAAAGGTAGGGTTCATCTATTTAGCATTATACTAGCAGTCATGAAAACAGTCCCCACTAAACTTTGATAACAGAAACTTGTAGTCATATTGTCTGGTACTAGAGGTTCTCTAGTAACATTTTCCCAGTGAGTGAACTTTCTATGCTTTTCAGGGTGAGAAAAGAACGGTCATGTGTGTTTGAGAAGTGAGGTAACTCTATCCTACACAGACTGTCAAACAATCTTCTCAACTCAGTTTCACATCTCCCCATTTCCTTTAGAATTACATAACAGCTTTAAACTCTGTAACTTTTGGGAATCAAGGACTAAAACTGGAATTGTTCTCAATTATCTTCTCTATTTTAGGTTTCCATTTCCTTCCTTCCTTTGCTGTTGACATCTCTCATCTATCTCTTCTCCTCTGTCACTCTTTGTTTTTCTTTGTAAACTTATATCTCTATTTTTTCACTGCCATTTCCCCCCCACTGGGTTTTGAGAAGGACCAAGCATAAACATGTATACTCAATCTACCTCTTTTGACTCAAGGTCCTTTTATTCATAACTCCATGTAATCTATTTACATGTTTAATAAATGATAATACTAAGCATACTATTACAACACCTACTCATGACCTAAATCCCACCTATTTCAATAAATCCCTCCATCCTCAGTGTGTGTATGTATATCAACCTCTAAACTCTATCAATATTCACAAATTTGGATATATCCCTTGGCCTAAGTTCTCTTCCCATATTTATTTGATCACCAGAATTTAATTCTAAAGTATCACTCACTATCAAACAGAATTTACATTCTAGTTATATGGTTAAGATGGAATAAAATATAGTTTATTGTAATTTTTTGAGCTGCAGTTACCCGTACTTCTAAGTACTTAAATAATGCAACAGATACAAAAATAAGTTCTCATTCTATCTGGAGCTTTCTATGGTAAAGTCACACCCATGGTTGCCATATCTGCATACAGCACAAATCAGACATAATGACATTTCATGACCACTGGTACAAAATGGTACTGCAATGAAAATGTGATGTATATCTTCATGAAGTTTTTGAATATCTCAGAAAGAATATACATTTGGGAAGGAATTATAAAAGGAAACTGTAGCTTAAAGCAGCCCATTTCTTTGAGCTGTCAGTGAATTTCTGGTTGTTGGTATGCTTTGTTTTATAACTTTCTTTGGCTCCATAAAGTATCTTGACACAGGCCTGAGACCTCTCTGGCTTGGTATCTATTCCATTTTTTTTTTTTTTTTAGAGTAAGTGAGGTGGCATTCTGAAAGGCGCTGCAGAATCCCTGTTACATGAAAATGATTGCATATGTGCAGACAATAATATAGGGAGCTCACTCCTACTTGCTTGTTCAGATTTTATTTCTAGGAGCAGTGATGAGCACCATGATATGATAGACCTGATATTTAGACAGAGTCATACATAGACACTCCTTTTTACAAGGTCTAATTACTTCTCCATACTTCATAGTTAACAATTTTACTGGAAATTCAAGTATTCTATTCAAATGAAGAATATGCAATAACCTGAAACAGGTTAATAGCTTAGCATATTGACAGACACATAACTGCTGAGTAACTGTCAATTATTTTATTTCATTGAACACTCACTGTCAGTCCCAAACCAAGGCCTTTGTCCTAACCATTCCACTGCACTAAATGCCCTTGTTACAGATCTTAGAATCCATGGCTTTTCCTTATCTTTGTAAGTCAGTGAAATGTACCTTTCATAGGGAAATCTCTGACCACTGCCTCTAGAGAAACCTTCTTTCACAACAAACTTGTGTTCTGTACTCAGCAGAGTTTGATGTTTCCTTAGTTATTAATTCGCTTATATCGCAGAAACAGAAAATTCTATTTTTTACTTTTTTTCTATTTCTAGTGTCTAGAACAGTGCCTATTGTACAGTAAGTACATTGCATTATGTAGTGTAATGTAAATTACATTTACATTATGTAGTGATGTTTATCTGACAGTATGCATGTGTCCAAATTCACAGACCACACTACAGAAACAGCGAATACTATGTAAACTTTATCTTAATTAACAAAATAGTAAAATTGATGAGGCAATATAACTCACTATAGTTCAAAGATATATTAGGCTGTTTTATAACTGCCTAATTATTTTCCTCTTTGTGATACTATGAAAACATGCCATTTACTCATACAGGAACCTACCTTGACTGCTACCCACTGTTTTCCTGACCTAATCTTCCATCACCTCCCTCTTTTGCTCTACTCCAGCCAGAGGAGCCATCTTGCCAATCTTCAAACACATCAAGAACTTCAGGGTCTCTGCAATTGCTGCTCTCCGTTGGATTACCTCCCTCAGATTCAGTGGTTGTTCCTTCACTTCCTTTAGTGCGCTCTGCAAGCATCATCTGATTTCAGATGATTTCGTTAGCCTTCTGATATAAATAATACCTCCCTCTTTATAGTCTGCCTTTTATTTTTTGTCCTACAGAAGATTTTTGTTTTAAGATTTATTTATTTATATATAAGTACTGGGTACAGTCGGAAGCAAGCACAGGAGGCCTAGAGAATTCACCAGAGCCAGAGCAGGGAACAGAACAGGCAGACTGATGAAATACACTGCTGAGGGGAACAGCGGGTGAGACAGGAGAGGTCCGTATGCCATGTGGGACTCTCGCCCGCGGCCAGGGATCGAACTGGCGCTGCAGAAGCCCGCAGGCAGCTTCACAGCCCAGCACTCAACTGCTGCGCCACCAGGGGAGGCCCAAAGATTTTACTTTTATATCATTTTATATCACTAGGAAATAAACTGCATAGCTTGAGCTTATGTTTTTCTTTTGCCCCCACTACTTTTTCTCCACGTTCAGCCTCTATTAAGTGCTAAAAAATATATGACTAAATAGGTGACCTAATTAATTAGTTAATGTGTGTATGCTTTGGCAGAGACAGACCGGATATTTATAAAACCCACTTTCTCTTCCTGAGTACCAGCTAGTTTTCTGGGGGTCAATTACTTGCAATCGGTCTTGCATCTGGGGGTCAATTACTAATTTTTATTAATGTAATGTAAATGGGAAGAGATATGTCACTGTTTTGTCTGGGCAGCTATGATCATTTTACCTTCTTTTTGATTACTCCCTTTTCTCTCAGCCTGCTAAGTAGATAATACCTACATGACATCAACCTCTTGAAGTCAATTGCTGAAGATGAAGAGACATAGTTGGGAAAGAGTTTGGTCCCTGAAAAATGGATGTAGCAAGCCCTTCCCTGCCTCTTCTGCCCACACTGAACTCTATAACATTAATAAAAAATAAAGCTTTATTGTGTAAAGCTACTACTGCACATTTGAGTTGCTTGCTATAGAAATGATACTTACCCTACCAAAAACACATGAATTTAAAATTCAAGGTGTTTATAATCTGAGATTTTCCACATCTGGCCATAATTTAAATGCTACAAAACTATTTATAGACTCTACATTCAATCTGATAAATAATTATCACATCATAGAATGAAAATGATCTGCAGAAAAAAAAAATTATGCATATTCTGCAACTATGGAAGTCTTCAAAGTCCTCTCCTTAGTCATTGTTTTGTTTATTTCTACATTTTTATCCTTTAACATCCCTGACCGATTTTTAATTAAATTCACCGACTCTTAGTGAGTCAATCATACATCACCAATTCTAGTCTAAGCCATGATCACAGTAAACCCCCCCTCTTTTGTATGTTAAACCAACCTTGCATTCTTGAAAAAATTTTCTAGGCCACAGTGTAATATTCTTTGCAAATAATGAACTTGTGTTAATAATTGTTAAGTATTTCTGCATATATGGTAGGGTTATTGATCTTAAATATTTTTTCTCCACCATACACAACTAGAAAATTGGACAACATAGATGAAATAACTGTTTTAAGAAACTATGTTTCAAGAATTCCCTGAAGGAAGGTAGATATATAAGGTGAAATCTTCAAACATCTCAGATTTATGGTAGAAGCACTTTCCTTATCCTTCCAAAAGGTAGGGAAATAGCAGAGCACAAATATCTTGTTGAATTCAGGACAGAGGAGTTAAAACTCAAGAGACTCCAAGAAGAAAATAGTTATGCAAAAGAAGAGCTCCATAAATCTGTGTGGAATACCCTTGTGTTGTTCTCTGTATTCTAGGAAGCAAATCTAAAGTTCAGCTGAAATTCTGTTTACATATACTCTTCATTCTTCTATGCTTAATGAAATGTTTGACATAACTAGATGTTTCAACCTTGAGTTGTTACTACTTCACCCATAATGATCATTTGAGAAATACAGAATTTATTCTTTTTATTGATTGCTTTTATATGCCTGGCAATTTTGTTTTCTCACTGAATTGGTATTTTCCTTTGTTCTAGAATAAACAGATTTTGGCCTCCAGAAACATCTTGTTTTAGCAAGTGGATAGATGAAGTGATTAGGCATGGTATGTTCCTTTTCCATTTTTAATTTCAATGATGATTACTGGCAGAAGGCAAGCAATATGTAGCCTCCACCTCAGGTGTGCTAGCATATTGCAATTAAGGAAAGCCAACCTTAGTCACCCAGGGGGGAAAGTGATCGATCAAAGTGTCAAATGATTTACTTCCAGTATAAACTACAATTCCCTCCCACAAATACTACAATTATTTAGAAGAAAGAAGGTATCATTAAAATTTAGACACATATTATTCACAGATTGTGGTCTAAGGAAATGTGAATGGTATAATTATTCTCCAACAGGTAAACACATTCAGTAGCTTCTCTACATCTATCCTTATTATAAATAATTGTTCTAATTAGTGTTATCCAAACACTGTGTGAAGTCTAATGCAAAGTGGTGTAAGTAAGATAATTTTTTATATTCAGAGAAAAAAATCCAAGTCAGGCAAGGAGGGGCTCATGGCAGAGCAATAGAGATGCAGATGCCAAGCCAACTTGAAAATTACATAACCAAATTAGGTCAAAATGAAGATGAGTATAATCTGGAGGCTAGTCACTCTAATTATCATTACTGTCATCTATATTTTATATTGAACAACACTGAACAATGACCCACAATCACTAGTTAATTTGTTTTGGAGTCAATTCCAAGATAAGGCATTTCCCTGGCTGTATATTGTATAAAAATAGTGATTATGCAGGAATGACCACAATGTGCTCCTCATACTGACATTGTATTCTATATTTTTAAGTGACATTCAACGTCTAGTGTATCATTTTAACTTTACAATAATAGTAGAATAATGTCTAAGAGCTTGTGCTCCTGATTCAGACTGCCTCAAGTTCCAAAGCTGACTCTGAAACTCTGAGGCTCAACTTTCTTAACTGGACTCATTAAAATACCTATTTCTTTAGGGATGTTTAAGATGGAAGTGAGTTAATGCATACACATTTGAAATAACTTAAATCAAGGTCCGAGTACAGTCCCAGTGCATTATCTGGAGATGAGCTGGTCTCCAGTAAGCAGGAAAATTTTAAAACAATCCCAAAATACTAAATCCAGACATGATTGACATGACTAGGACTATAGTGGAAACCATTCCAGTGACCCTCATTCTTTGCTCAGGTCAGAAATATATAGCTATTCAAAGGAAGACTGTATTTATAACTGGTGCCCTTCACACTTTTCAAACACAGGCTGCCAGGTGATGTGTACAGGTATTGTGGCCATATGTCCTTGTTTGCCTATAAAAGCCAAATAATGTTTGCTCTTTCCATCTAATTATTAACAATATTCTCCTCACTCTTATGAAAGTGCCAGTTTAGAAAAGTTATATGGTCACTGTATTAATAGGAAACAGAACGTAATTCCATGAATTTCCACTCCCCTTTGGAAGCTCACAACAACCGTTCTAAGGAATAGAAAGCAATTCTCATCTAATCATTTTTTCTATGTTAGCAAGGATTTATTGAGTACTTAAGTACCTAGGTACTAAGTACCTAAATACTATTATTGAGTACCTAAGTGTTACGAAAGAAAATGAACATAAAGTGCTTTCTCAGAATTTTTCATTGTAGTTTTGGAGACAGATTGGGGAGGTTTATGTGAATTCATTCTGAAACCTTTAAATTCTACCTGCACAAGCTGTCTTTTCACACATCCCTCCTTGTCATATATTCCACATAAACCAAAGTTCCATGCCTGTCGCCAGCACCTGCTCAGTCTTGCTTTGTACTTTGTCTTTGTAAGCCCTGCATAAAAACTAGCAGAATTAATAACTCATTTCTAGACAAACATTTTCTCATTAAGCATTAAGGGCTTTTGTTGTTTCCATATTGCACTGGAAAGGAAGTGAGCTATTATACCGAATTTAAAAGACTAGTACAAGTAGCTGCATATACTTATCTTCATAAATTATACCTATTATTTATTGAGAGCTTATTATATGCCAGATTATAAATTACACTTTTATAAACAGCACAGCAATTAATCCTCATAATCACTGTATGAGATTAGGAGCTATTATTTTCTCTATTTTATGGATAATCAAGCTGTAACTTGAAGAATTTAGGTAATTTACATAAGGCAACATTGCTATTATGTAATAAACAGGATTCCATACCATATGATTTCCATGATAACTGAACTCATTATGAGAATTTTAGGTGTAGTATGACTTAGATATATAAAAACTCACAGATGCCCTGATTAGACTGCTTGATTTAAGATTGCTAGTATCACTGCTACAAATACTGCATGGGTCATACTCATGTTGTGGTAAGAACACCTGAAGGTGGAGATACTATACCTTTAAATATAATGTTGTCAAACAATGTTACTTCAATTCAAAAAAATTGAGGTGGAAAATTACTTGTTTATCTGAAATTCAAATTTAATTGGGTGTGCTGTCTGTGCATTTGAGAAGTCTGACAACATTCCTCGTGTTGTACAGGCTATTGTACTAGGAAAACATAAGAAACCTTCTTTCAGTTCCCATATCAGTTGCTCTATTTCTCATGCATGATTTCATAGCCTTGGATGTATACCAATAGAGAAAATGTTCCCAGCCAATTATGACAAAATATAGCAGGACACTGTCTATCTTTTGCCCCAACTTTCATGGCATGGATTATCAGATCTCAACCAGAAACTGTAAGTACCAAATATCCCTTGAGCAGACATTACATTGAGCACAGCTCCCTGGCTGCACAATTAATTCCTGATAGTAACTGCTCTAGTTCTCTTGTGCTGATGAGATGTAGCGCATGGTCTGCTATACAAGTGAACTATTGTAAAGATTACAGTAAGAGTCACCAGCAGGTAGGAGAAGTACCAGCAGGGAACCTAGTAAATGCTGGCTACTGTGAAAGCTACAAAGGAAGCCCAAGGCCAATCCCTCACTTGAAGAGCTTGCCACCTCCCTGCAGAGGAATCTGGAAATGATTTAAAACTATCATATACAAAATTCCTTACATGACAAATGTATGCCAAGTTTTTTTGATTGCTAGATTTTGAATTCCAATTTCCTAGAAGTATCCCAAATTTATTTTATGAAATTATCCTTCCTCCATTTAAACCAGATTTTAAATCATGGTTGTAAAAATTCCTACATAATTAAGCTAAATAATTAATTTGCTCAAGGAAAGACCTATGATGTGATTAAATGAGATGACACATTTATTACCAGAGAGACCATCTTCTCTACATTGTAGAGGCAATCAAAAGAAACCTTTTCTCCTCCTTTGAACTTAGTGCTTTGGGGGTTTTGATTGTGTGGTTCCATTTTGCTGCCATGAGAAGAAAGAGGTTGGAATCTTTTTTTTTTTTAAAGATGTTTGAGAATAAAATAATGTTGTGAGGGACCAGGAAGAGTCACGTACAAAGTATCCAGGTACTAGAAACTGAATTTCTGTATCAAATTTTAGCTAAAGTCGTTAGATATTTTCTTCCTATATAAGACAACAAATTTTCTTTGTTGGTTATTCCAGTTTAAGGGGGTTTCTATTACAGAATTTGTAGCAGAAAAGAATTCTAACAGATATATCGTGTATGTGTTCATTTTTCTTTCAATTTGTATCTACCCTTGAAAAATATATAAGGATGTTTATTAACATATACAAAATATAAAAAATTAACATAGGTTTAGAACTGAGTGATAAAAGCTATGTGCATAGAGAAAGGGAGACATTTGGATATGTAATGCAACCAGAAATGAGGTTCACAAAAAACTGCTTACTCTCAAGTCTTTGTTCATGTTATAAATAGCTCAGGGATGTGTTTTAGCTTCCTAGTATGTAATTTAAAGTCCAAGATATTGCTCAAGAGAATCATAAATTATGAAACTCCAAAAGAAGGTTAATTTTAAAAAAAGGAGCATGATTACTTGGAGGTCTTTGAAAAGATAGTCACAGATAAAGTTGAGAGAAATTATGAAAAGATACATAATAACTTTAGAACACAGTGAAGAAACATGAAAAAAAAAAAACAACACCACCTATGATTATATGTTATTACAAATTTATCGAATACTTAACTTTCTTGAAAATTAAAATATATCCATGCCAGTAATTAAAGTGTGATGAAAAATGGAACAGTCTACAAATAAATCTTGGCCAAAAAAAAAAAAAAAGTGAGACAAAACAAACTCCCCTGCAAAAATAAACAACATATTGAGCTTAATTCTCCTGTTATATAAATTAGTCCTTAGGAGAAATATAGGTAACTTTCACTCCCTAGCCCAGAGATTTAAATCTTTAATAATTCTCACTTATACCCTGTCAACAATATACATCAGAAGTTTTCAGTATTCTTAATTCAGTTTTCTTTTTTTTAGAACAAGATCTATTTAATTTATTTTATTTTTAACATGTTGTTTTATATAATTCTTACATCATTTTTCATTATTGCACAATGTATGCATTTTCATTTTGGTTATATTCCCCATATAATTGCACCCCCCTTATTTTGACCCTAATCCTTCCTCTCCCCCCACCCCGTAGTGTGTCTCTGATTTATAGTTGCCTATTGATTTTGATTTTTACTTTGTATTAATTAGTCATACTTCAGTTTTCTTAATCTGGTAGGATGGAGAGTGGAAAAGAGTAATAGCATAAAATGCTCCTACATAATAAATTCTTATGGACACCATTCTACCTGGACTGCTATACTAACTGGCCCTGTCACACACATAAGTTCAATATCCATGAGCCATTCAGAAATTACGAGTTGTCAGTGGATTGTGTGTAAAAGGCACACACTGTATACGTGTGGATACCAATTATATTTTGACATTAATATTTTACTACCTCTGTGACCTTCAGCACATGAATTAACCTAAGGTTTGAGTCTCTCACTTATAAAACAGGTGCAATAATCACTGCCTATCAGTTGTGCCAGAGAAAGACTCCTGACAGATGTTATTTAATTCTCTTGAGGATTAAGTAAGAAAATATATATTTAAGTGCCTAATAGGATTTAACTATCATTTGAGAGATTACTATGGGCAAAGTCCCATACATGAATTACTGAATTATTTTAGTTCTTATTAAAAGCTATAGAAGTTGGGCCTACCTGGTGGCACAAAGGGTTAAGATGCAACCTATGAAGCGATCTGCAGCAGGCTAGGGAGCTACACATATGTTACAGCAGACCTCTCCTGACTCACCCTCTGTTTCCCTCAGCAGTGTATTTCAGTCTGTCTGTTCTGTTCCCCACTCTATCTCTGGTGAATCCTCTCACCCCCCCATACCTCTGGCCTATACCCCAGTTCTGTATGCATAAATAAATAAATAAATCTTTAAAAAAAAGCTATAGAAGTTTTCTCCTTTGTATAGATAAGTAAACACAAACACAGAGAGGTTTTATCACCTTACCCAACGTCATAACCAAATCACCAATGTAATATTTATTACATTTCTATTTAAGAGGTCACTTCATTACCACCACTACTTTTAAAGAGAGCAGAAAATATTTTAAGATGAAATAACTAATCTTCCGAGAAGTCTTTGAGGTAGTTGAGGTTATATAACAGATAGGTTAGTGTTTTACAGATAGGTATAAGGAAGTGACAGTGAAACGTAATAATTAAATCAATAACCTATTACTGAAGAAATGGTCTTTACTCATTATCTGTTTCAATGGTTCTCAAACTTTAGTATTTTAAGAATCACTTGGGGAATTTGTAAAAACACATACCACTGGGTCTAACCCTCAAAGATTCTGCCCTGGAGAGAGGCACAGGTCTATTTGAACAGGTACTTGATACAAACTCAGAATCAGTTGTCCACTAGCTACATTTTACGGAAAACTGAACAGGAGTTCCTAACTGCTTGAAGATAAGGACTACACATGAATTATAATAAAGGCCTGACAGAAAGAAAAAAGGGAAGAAAAAGAAAGGGGTAGGATCTCTTACTGTTTGCCTCCAGAGCAACAGCCCACATTTCTCTAGGGGGCATTCATCAGTCCCTAATGGCTGGAGGTTTGGGATCTCCGGAGTGATCATGTGATTTATGTCCAAGATTATCAGCCCACCAGGTTACTGTTGCATGCTGTGACTGGTTTAAGCTAGCCAAAGCAGTCCAATCAGCCCAAATTGCTCAGCTGTCACAAAGGGTGCTCTGTGTGCTGCTGAAGGATGTGGAGGGTGCTATAGACTTCATGCTGCTTCTTAGAAGCTGAGATTAAAACTACCACAGCAGAATTCAAGTCCTGGAGATATTGTATGAGTTCTGAAGCCAGCCATGCCTGAAGTTACAATCTGCCTCTGGACGTCTCAGTCTTGTGAGCTAGTAAATTCCATTTTGACTTGAGCCAGTTCACTTGCAACCCATAGAGATACAGAGACAATACTCATCCAAATTTAGAGAGAAATTCACTGGGTGCCAAGTGTTAAAGGGAAGACCTCCTAAAATTGCCTTAATGACAGCTTCGCACGTCTTACAATATGCACAGAGTAATTCAGGGACTTAAAAAAAAAAAAAACAATTATGACTTACTAAATGCATACTATGTCAGATGTTATATTAAGCATATATTCTTTAATCCTCAGGATCGCCACCTGTGGTAGACCCTATTATCATCATCCCAATTTTGCTTATGAAAAAAATGAGGCTTAGAAATACTAAACTTCTCCTAGGTCATCTAGCTTGTAAACAGCAGAGATGAGATGCAATCCCTGGCTCCCTGATTCTAAGAGCTGACATCTTAACCTCTATAGTGTATCATCTCCAAACTTTTTGTTGCATTGAGTGACTAGAATTAAGTTTGAAAATAGTTAAGTCAGAAAATTTAGTACCTTGAGGAATTTGCTTTTTTCTGGACTTAAACTTCAACTGGACTCCTTTATCAGGGCCTGCAGACTTTCACTGCATTAAACCCAGCTCTCCACTACTCATGGCTGGCAAATCACCATTTATCTCATTTTTTTTCTATTTTATCACAGCTTAACACGTTTAATGAGGAACCTGGTGTTTTCTTTTGGCTCTTACTACCAGCAGAGTGGAAGGAACATAGAGAATGGTAGTGGGGAAGAGTGAACACCACATGCCCAGGTTTCAAATGGCGTAACCCCTTCAACGTCTATCTGCCGATTGGGTTGATGCTCTTCCCCTTGTTTAATTCAGCTGCTTAATGCACACTGGATTTACATCCAAAACTTCCAAACTTGCAAATCAACAGATTTCATGATTCGAGCAGCTGATCTGATACAGAGGGACATATAGCTCATTGGTCTCTGGATGCAAAGTGTTAATGTCTCTTTGTACTAAAGCTTATACCTCTTGCAGTGGAACCATTTTCTGCCACAATATGTTGATTGTAGTTACAGTTAGGTTGTCTAAAAGAAATTCTTAAAAATACCTCGACATTGTTTGACTAGTCAGTATTCATGACAATATCTGTAAATAGGACAGATTTTAGGACCTCAGTGATAAGGGTTTTATTTTATTTTTTAAAGATTTATTTATTTATACAAGAATTGGGGTACAGACCAGATGTGCGGGAGGGTGAGAGGATTCACTGGAGACAGAGCAGGGAACAGAACAGACAGACAGAGGAAACACACTGCTGAGGGGAGCAGCAGGCGAGACAGGAGAGGTCTGCCGCACCGGGATTTATATCACAGAATTGATGAGGATGATAAATAATGACTTAAATGCTTGTATACTCTAAATGCATTATCTCATTCAAAACAGACCAATAAGAAAGGTACTATTATTGTTTCCATAGATGGTTCAAGAGAGGGTCAGAGGGTTCAGTGACTCCCAGTACTTGCAAAGCAAGTGCGTTACAAGGCTTGCATGAAATTCATGTCTGTTTGACTCTAAAACTCTTAATCATCTAGTCCAGTGAGTCTCAAAGTTTAGTGCATGTCAGAATATCCTGGAGTAACTGTTAAAACACAAACTTCTGAGCTCTGTCTAGAATTTCTGCTTCAGTAGCTGTGAAGGTCTGCTTTTCAAACAAGTCCCCAGACTTGCTGATGTGTCTGATGAAGTCCACACTGAGAACTACTGATCTCCAGCTATCTCACTTCAGAGTTATAAAACTAAAACTCGCAGAAGGAAAGAAGCTGCTCCAGATCACAAGGTGAATTAGCGGCCAAGAGAAAGTTCAGACTAAGCTTTTAGTGCTCAAGAAAAGCCAAGTGTAAATGAGAAAGCATCTGTTCTCTCTCCCACTAATCTTCCCCATAAAGACACATAACGTTTGGCTAAAGTTGCAATTAATAACTCCTCTGACATTGTCCTGATTCACCAATTTGACAGGTGTTCATGAATTAGAGTTAATTAAACTTCTTGAGTTTTAAATTAATTCCTGTTAAATTGGGGTAACCTATTCATATTTTGCAGCTCTGTCATAAGGATTGGATATAATTAGAAATTTTCCCCACTGGAATATAAGCTTCATGAAGTCAAGTACTTTGTTTATCTTTGTTCCCTGATGCATTCGTATGCCCAAGAACACTGACTCAAACATATTAGATATCCATAAATAATTTTTGAGTGAATAAAAATAAATACCTGCTGCAATATGGGAATCAGCAAATGGTGACTCTATTGCAGTTTTAATATCATCACCACCGTCACCATCATCATCGATTTACAGTTTCCTGAATCATTTCTTACCCTATTTTTCCTTTTCAGATTTTTTATGCTTTTTTTTTAATCTACCAAGCTCCATTATTTTTGATGTTTCAATTTTATGGCTTCTAAAAAGCAGGCCAGATTTTTGTTGTTGTTACTCTTTCAGCAAATTCACATCACAGCCATTGATGCCCTGTTTTCCAATGGGAAACTCTAAATTACTGCAAACATTCTGCCTTCACTGCCTTTTAAATCTTTTCCAGCTATCAGCTTTGAAGAGAGGATGGCCATTTGTCATTTGGGACATATTTTTAACCCTTTGGATAACAGTAAGACAGCTCACCCACAACATTAGAAGTGGATCTCTTTCTGCCCCATAGAGTTCTCTCTCACCTCAGTAAACAGTAACTTTGCTGAATTTATAGTGCATTCTGCAGGCCTAAGAGGCTTTGACATGAAGGAGCCAAGCAACTTATGAAAGGAAGCATCCATGTGCACTGATGTAAGATATAACGTTGAACAATGAACAATTCCGAGAGGAAAACAGTGACAGAGGGGAGAAAATGCCCTGCGAGCTGTAAACCCATCATTCTCATTGATGACTGTACTGTAGATTTATTAGGACAGCATTTTAAAAATCCCAAAGCACACCTTTCAGGATTACCTGAGTCAGACTCCCTGAGGGTCATTAGGTTCTAGGCACATGTAGCGCTGAAAAACTCACTGGTTGCCTAATTCCAAGAATCAGTGCAGAGTATTTCGAAGTTTTTCAAGGGGCTTACACAGAGTGAGAAAAGTTAGCAGGATTTTTGCAATTTTAAATTTTTTTTTTTTTTTTACAAAGACTGTCTTGTATTTTCAAAGTGGCTGCCTTCGCCTGCTTTGAAAAAAATCATTAACCACCATTAAATAAATAAAATGATACTATAGCTCAGCTTGGCGTAGACTACATATCTTTTTTTTAATTTTTTTAAAAAAATTGATTTATTTATTTATACAAGCACTGGTACAGTCAGAAGCATGCGAGGGTGAGACAATTCACCAGAGCCAGAGCAGGGGACAGAACAGGCAGACTGACGAAGTACACTGCTGAGGGGAATAGCGGGTGCGGCAGGAGAGGTCTGTCGCGCCATGTGGGATCCTTGCTGGTGGCCCAGGATCGAACCAGTGCTGTAGAGGCTGCAGGCAGCTTTATAGGCCAGCACTCAACTGCTGCACCACCAGGGGAGGCCCAGGCTACATACCTTGAGAAGCAGCAAGTTTATTATGAAAGTCTATAATTTAGAACATCTGCCCTCCTACTTTCAGTCTGGGGCTGATGAGACAAGGTTTTTTTTTTTTTTTTTACTAAACTTTTAATTTTTTCCCATTGTTTATTTTTATACAATATTTGAATTCTCCACTCATGTGTAGTCCCCATAAATTTCCCACCACCACATCATCACCCCTGAATCATCACCACTGCTCCCTGTGTGTTTCCTTACCCTACTTTGACCCCTACTTTGACCCTACTTTTGACTCCCCTGCTATATGCCGCTGCTGGTGGGAAAGCAAATTAGTCCAGCCACTAAGGAAAGCTGAGCATAGTTTCCTCAAATTACTAAAAATGGATCTATTATATGACCCAGCGTCTCCAATCTGAGGAATGGAGTCCTACCCAAAGGACACAAAAACATTAATTTGAAAGAAAACTTGCATGCCTATGTTTATTGCAGCACTATTTACAGTAGCTAACATATGGAAACAACCTATATGCCCAGAAATAGATGAATGGGCCAAGAAAATGTGGTCTATATTCACATGACAATCTCAACACGCATTGCTAGTGACCCATATCAACTGTCAGGAAAGAGTTCCCTTGAGATTTCATTTCAGCTGCTCTGGAGGAAGGGTTTCCATTTATTTGGGGACAATCCAAGCTTGAAAATTCATGTGTGACACACCCACTTCTTACTTAAATCAGATTGTCCTACACATACATTCTAAATATTCTGAAAATTTGCCATTATGTGAAATGCAGTAAGCCTTCTTTTATTTTGATTTACATGGATTACATTCTTGCTGCTTTTTTTAGGCTTCAAATATTCTTTTTAGAAAATGACAGCAATAGTAATTGTAGCTTCAAAAAAGGATACATTTATATCATAAAATAATCACATAAATGCTCTTTATGGAAGATGCATTAATTTACTTATTTTGAGTTGGATGGGTTTAAGTAACTTAAAAGTCTAGGGATAGCACATCGTGTTGATAGAATGTATCCAGAATATGATAAGTCTCTACTATTGTTCACCAGTAATCAGTGTCTATTACCATTCAAATGAGCTTTTTGGAGAAGTTTCCCATTTTCTGTCTGGCCACCAGAAACTAACAAAGCTAACACACTCAGTTTCCATTTCATACAGTTCTGAGGTCTCTAACCAGTCCCATTATACTGTGTTCAGGTATCAAATGACAATAAAAATAAATATGCCATGTGAGGACATTCTTAATACAGCCTTAAATCAGTCCTTAAAGAGGCAATCTTTCCCTCCTCTAACATCCTGCAGCACCTGATCAGTCCTCTTGACTGGCATTTATCACTTGCTTTCTAGAGTTACATGTAATTATATATAAGCAGGTACTCAGCATCCTTGTGACTTTAACATTTCCAGTTTCAACTCTTATAAGTGACCCTGGAGTGTCCATAATTTATATAATTTGTCATATTGTTGAAGTATGAATTTTAACCACACTCACTCTGAACTGGCATAAAAAAGTGAAAGATTTAGCCACTGCAATAGCCTGGACAAGTGCCTAGAAGCCACACTCAGTACAGCTCTACAGTTCTTGTTTGCCCTTTGTATACAATCAACCAAGAATATTTTAGTAAAAACTGAAAGATTAATTCATTGACATTATACGTCTGCAGAAAATGTTAGAAATTAGATGCAGAAATAAAGATGCAGAAATTAGATGCAGAATATAAAGAAGAGATAACATTGAGTGTTACTGTTGTTGGCACCTGTGCAAATAGCTCTATATTTATGATCTCTTTGGATTCTAACAACCACACAGGGATGTAATATTATTAGATCCATTCTTCAGAAGAGGAAAGTGAAGTTTAGAGAATTTAGCTTCAAGTCACATATGGGCAGATCCAAGATATGAATAAAAAGTACATTAGACTCACAAACATGTACTTTTTAATACCTGTTGGTCTGCATTATAACTATATCCTCCCCATAAACCTGCAAAACTTTTCATATTTCTTCTGTTATAAGTTCTGTATACCCATGAGTTTTACTTCATTCATATATTGACCAGAATACCTAAATCAGAACTTTTGTGACAATAGTGATGTGTTGAATACATACTGGCTAGTATATGCAAACATATATGATGCATTTGCTAACTTCATTCACTTGCCTTCTCTTTCCTTCAGAAGTAACAACTGAATAAGAACAAGCACCCTTCCATGTACATTTATTACATATTCTCTAATACAGAAATTCTAACATGCTCCCCTGTGCACCCGCTCTGCCCCTGTGATGGGTGCTCGCTCCCCTCTGGGCTTGGAATGCAGGCCAGAAGGGGCCTGGCATGGGCAAACTTCCCAGCTCACCTCTGGCTCCTCTGGGAGCCTTCTGCTGGTTTCAAGCAGTCTCTACTGAAGAAAGGTCCCTGTTCTAAAATGGGATGTGGGGGACATGCTCCCCTGCATGCCCGGTCTTCCCCTGCGGTGGGTGCTGCTCCTCTCTGGGCTTGGACTGCAGGCTAGAGGGGGCCTGGCGTGGGCAAACTTCCCAGCTTACCTCTGGCTCCTCTGGGAGCCTTCTGCCGGTTTCAAACAGTCTCTACTGAAGCTATTTGTGTTTTTATTTTATTTAAATATTTATTTATTTATGCATACAAGAGCTGGGGTGCAGGCCAGAGATGCAGAGGGGTTAGAGGATTCACAAGAGACAGAGTGGGGAACAGAACAGGCAGGCTGACCAAAAGACACTGCTGAGGGGAGCAGTGGGTGAGACAGGAGAGGTCTGCTTTGCCATGTGGTTGCTCCTTGGCCAGCCAGGGATCAAACTCATGCTGCAGAGGCTGCAGATTGCTTCATAGTGCTGTGCTTAACCCCTGGCACCACAAGGGCTCACAGACATTTCTAAGTTCATCACAGGAATTTTCTTATGTAATCTTCACAACAACCTTGTGATTTGTCATCACTATTTATTGTTCAATAAATGGTGCTGGGAAAACTGGGTTGCTACATGCAAGAGAATGAAGCTTGACTACAACCTCACACCATACACAAAAACCAACTCAAAATGGATTAAAGAACTAGACATAAGACCTGAAACCATAAAATACATAGAAGGAAATATAGGCGAAACACTCCGTGATATGGACATCAAAGACTTCTTTACAGACACATCACCCAAAGCAGTGATAGTGAAGGCAAAGATCAACAGCTGGGACTACATTAAATTAAAGAGCTTCTGCACAGCAAAAGAGACAATAACAAAAACAAAGAGAAACCCCACCAACTGGGAGAACATTTTTGCACACAACACTAATGATAAAGGACTGATCACAAAAATCTGCAAAGAGCTGATGAGACTCAACAACAACAAAGAAAATAATCCCGTCAAAAAATGGGCAGAAGAGCTAAAAAGAAACTTCTCTGAAGAGGAAATGCAAATGGCCAACAGGCATATGAAAAAATGTTCAACATCACTTGTCATCAGGGAAATGTAAATCAAAACTACCATGAGATACCATCTTACACCAGTGAGAATGGCACTTATTAAAAAAACTAGGAACATCAAATGTTAGTGAGGATGTGGACAAAAAGGAACTCTTCTGCACTGTTGGTGGGAGTGCAAACTGGTCCAACCACTATGGAGAGCTGTGTGGAGATTTCTGGACCTACTAAACATAGAGCTTCTATAGGATCCAGCAATTCCACTCCTAGGTATTTACCCAAAGGACACAGAAACATCAATTCCAAAGAGCACCTGCACCCCTATGTTTATAGCAGCACTGTTTACAATAGCTAAGCTTTGGAAACAACCCAAATGCCCAAAAATAGATGACTGGATCAAGAAGATGTGGTACATATATACCATGGAATATGACTCAGCATTCAAAAAAGGTAAACACATGCAATTTGCAGCAACATGGATGGAGCTGGAAGGGATCATGCTCAGCGAAATAAGCCCAAAAGAAAAAGAAAAATACCGCATGGTCTCACTCATAGCAGGAATCTAGAAAAGTTAAATAAGAGACTAGGAGAATGAATAACTATAAGAAAGTGAAAATCAAAATCAACAAAAAACTATGAACCAGAAACACTCTATGGGAGGTGGGGGGCGGGGAGGGGAGGTATTGGGGTCAAAATAAGGGGGTTGTAATTGTATGGGGAATATAAAAATAAAATTTATAAAAAATAAAAAAAACAAATAGATTTCAGCTGAGAAAGTAAAATAATCATTTTCCTTATTAATAATTAGGTAGATTGTAGGTCTAAGAGGAATAATAGGAATTCATCATAAAAATAAATTACAATATACCCTCAATTTTAAAGATACATTTTAAATTGTTGAGAATTATAACTTATTTCTGAAGAATTAAATGTTAAGTAAAAATTCTATATGACACCAATGAGAAGTAAATAAAAAGAAACAGCTTTCAGTTCAATTTTGGAAAGCTCCACAGCCATCAAAACGGTCCATACAAAAATGAAATGAGTTTCTTCATGAGTTAACATATTATTTGTCATCAAATATATGAGACATCATTGAGGGATATTTTGTAGACAGTTTAAGTAATAATTCAATAATAATTACTAGTAAGTTGTTGATAGTGCGAGATGCTACCAAAAAAGCCTCCAACACTGAACTCACGGAGGGATCCTCCTTTTTTTTTTCCTTTTTGGGCACAGACAGAAGGCCATAATCAAGATTTGGCTGTTGCTTTACCAATCAAACTGACTGTGTTATGTTCGATTATGAGATCATTTTAGAGCAACTTATTAACCACACTGTGCAAATATTTATTTCTCAATGATTGACCATCATTTCCTTTTCTGGTCTCCCCAAATGAAATCAACAATATAAAAGTAATTACAAGTCATTGCTGTAAAGGTTTCATACTATTATTTCACACTGTTTTTTCCTGTTTTTTTCTTTTTTTTGGATTTGTGCTTAAAGCTCTGAAAACAATGTGCTTTTTCCAATTATTGAAGGCCTGCATCCATACAGTTTGTATTTGTGTCCAAATAAAACAGTTTGGGAAAAACACCAGGATTTTTGTTAACTTCTCCCCTCAGCATTCCCAAGATCAGGTTCTTTCTCCTCTCCTAATAAATATTCTCCTCAGGAAATGTCTATGTATTACCTGTTATGCACTCAGTTTCTGGTCAGTGTCTTCCTGAGACACATGGGCATCCCTGAGCCTCAGCACCCAGGGCAGAGACATTCATCAAAATCTCTTTCAGTGACTGTCTGCTCACTCTTCTGGTGAATTAACTTACACCCACAGCTAAAGCTAATTTTTGCCAAGTTCTTCAAGGAATTCTGAGCATTCTGATGAGTTTAGTTCTCTAATTTCTACACAACATAAAGTTGTGTGTAACCAGATACAGTATGCACCGTTTTACACTATATTCCATCTGATTGCTGCTGCTTCAGTGGTGCTGCTATTCTCAACTTCCACAAGGTTTCTCTGGTCTGTGGTTTTAGTTGATGAAGGCATTTCCTTGTTTGCTATATATTTCTGTTGGATAAGCTGGCATAGAATAGTGGTTTTTAGAACAGTATTTTATCATGAGTTTTATGATATATGCAAAGATAAATTTCACAGATATAAAAGGTGCTTCCCCCAAAATAAAGTTAAAACTTTTAGCTTGGGGGCCTCCCCAGTGGCACAGCAGTTAACACTGGGTTGTGAAGCTGCCCACAGCCTCTGCAGCACAGGTTTGATCCCCGGCTGCTCCCCGGCCACTGGAGGAGGGTCCCACATGACGCGCAGACCTCTCCTGCCGCCCACTGCTCCCCTCAGCAGTGTACTTCGGTCCTTCTGCCTGCTCTGCTCCCCGCTCTGGCTCTAGTGAATTCTCTCACCCTCCCTCACTTCTGACTGTACCCAGTGCTTGTATAAATAAATAAATAAATCTTTAAAAAAAAAAAAAGAAAAACTTTTAGCTTGGATATTGAGCCAATTAATTCATGTGTATTGTGTGCCCATGACACTTGCCAGGAGTATTTACAGTTTCAGAGGGTTCCTTAATTCTGGTAACAGTGCCAGTGCTTTCTCCTTTATTCTCTGTCACTGATGGATCAACTAACTTCAGACTTCTTTTTACCCTTGACACAGACTGAGCATACAGATACTTTATAAGGCCATTGTTAGGAGTAAAATCAGACAGATCTGGTTTCAATTTGGGTTATTCCATTTACTTTGAGACCTAAGTTCACAAATCAGTTTTGCCTCAGTTTTCTCACTTGTGAAATGGTACTAAAACAATAGTACCCATCTCTAAGGTTATGAAGATTAAGTTATACATATAAAATTCATTTTAATAGACCTTGTTTTTTTTTACAGATTTATTTATACAAGCACTGTGCAGTCAGAAGAGCGGAGGGTGAGAGAATTCACCAGAGCCAGAGCGAGGAACAGAGCAGGCAGAAGGACCGAAGTACACTGCTGAGGGGAGCAGCAGGCGGCAGGAGAGGTCTGCGCACCATGTGGGACCCTTGCCTGGTGACTGGGAATCGAACCAGTGCTGCAGAGGCTGCGGGCAGCTTTGCAAGCCAGCGCTCAACCGCTGCGCCACTGGGGAGGCCCCATTTTAAAAGACTTTGAATGTGCCATTTATGGAGGAATATTCAGTAGCATTTAAAAAAAATCTAAAAAGCCAAAAGGGGTTAACATTTAATAGGACCCTAAGAATAAAAGGTATAAAATTTTTGGAGTTACTTTTGTTAATTCTCATCATTGTCATCACTATCACCTTGATGCCTTTTAGATATAGTATCTCAATTTTCATAGTAATGTTAAATGTTAGGTATTATATTCTTTTCACAATTGAGGTAATTGAGGCTTAGAGATTTTAGGAAGTTCCCAAATCATTCTATTAATAGACTTGGAGAGGAGATTTAAACTAGGTTGTCTCAAACCTAGCTGCAATATTTTTAAACTCTTTTAGTTTGAAAAGTTTAGAAAAAAAGGTGCATAACTACCAATCCATGGATGTGTTTTGGTTGGTCTGAAAATATTTATGATTCCACATTGAAAACTTAATTAAAAAATCAGAACAGGGCCTCCCCTGGTGGTGCAGGTGGTTGAGCACAGCTCTGTGAAGATGTCTGCAGCCTCTGCAGCGCTGGTTCGATCCCGGCCAGCTGGCTAGGGTTCTGCATGTTGCGGCAGAACTCTCCTGTAGTGCACGCTGCTCCCCTCAGCAGTGTATTTCATCAGTCTGCCTGTTCTGTTCCCCGCTCTCTCTCTGGTGAATCCTCTCACCGTCCTGCGCATCTGGCCTATACCCCAGTTCTTGTATAAGTAAATAAATAAATCTTTAAAAAAAATATCAGAACATCAGGCCTCCCTGGTGGCACAGGGGTTAAAGTCTCAGCTCTACCAAGCTATCATCAGCTGCTGTGGCATGAATTCAAACCTCAGCCAGGGAGCTGACCCACATGGCGTAGCAGACACCCCTGTCTTATCCGCTGCTCCCCTCAGCAGTGTATTTCAGTAGATCTGCCTGTTCTGCTCCCCACTCTGTCTCTGGTGAATCTTCTCATCCCTTCACCTCTGGTTTACCCCCCAGTTCTTATATACATAAATAAATTAAAATAAATTTTTAAAAAATCAGAACATCTAGCATCTTTGAGTTACAGTTCCACTTAGAGACAATTGTATAGAACTCATAACCACCATCTCTTTCAACTAGACAGGTGTATCTTATTCTTATAACCCCCTATTGCTTCATTTTCATCATCTGCTTGACTTTCATTGTTCTATAACTGTCCCATCTAATTTGAAGATTTACAAGCTATGCAAAATGTATTACTTTGTTACTCTAGCAGAACAATAACTGTAACTTTTGCATAATGTATCAATATTAAACTAGGAACACTATAGGCATCCTAACAGGAGTGATTAATCAATATTATTTTATTGATTAAATGTTTATACATGCTTATAAGCTTCAATTCTGGCTCATGTAGATGTATTTAAAATGTATCACCTTATAGATATTGTTATAATCCATTTCCTGGGAAGTTCCAACCCTCTGGGGAAATGGCAACTTCACAGAGTGTGATCTAAGGATGTGCTACCTGGGTTATCTCATTCCAGCAGAACTAACATAGGACAGCAAATGCTCTCATTTTCCCATTCCATGGTAACTTCTTAGCAGTGAGGCTGAAAGTCAAGCTGGTAAGACAACAGAAACACCAAATACATGATGCTATATTTATGTCAGACATGACAACTGATTTGCCTTTATCCATGAAAAGGGGTAGCAGAACTAGACAGTCTCTTGAGCTTTAATGTAGTTCAGCATTTTTGGCATAATCTTTAGGAATTCATTGTCTAAGACCTAATCTTCTAAATGTTTTCCTAGATCTTACCCAGCAATGGCTAAACCTGTCCTTTTTTTATTACTAATTTTTCTCATAATGGAATTATCCTAGAGGTAGTCTGACAGACCTTTAACTCTTTAGCTCTATTTGGTTAGATTTTTTTTTTAAAGAGTTATTTATTTATACAAGCACTGGGTACAGTCAGAAGTGTGGGAGGGTGAGAGAATTCACCAGAGTGGGGAGCAGAACAGGTAGACTGATGAAATACACTGCTGAGGGGAGCAGCGAGTGGCAGGAGAGGTCTGTGCACCATGTGTGACCCTCACTTGTGGCCAGAGATTGAACTGGCGCTGCAGAGGCTGCGGGCAGCTTCGCAGCCCAGTGCTCAACTGCTGCGCCACTGGGGAGGCCCCAGATTATTTTTATGTCTCTGGCTTTCCTTGCTTTTGGGTCAATATATCAATAATAGTGATGAAGTATAGAGAGGACAGTCAAATAGGATTATGGTTGGTAGATAGGCAGGTAGATAATTGTTAGATAGATAGATAGATAGATAGATAGATAGATAGATAGATAGATAGATAGATAGATAAATAGATAGATAGATTGATGCATGGCAAAAATTTACATTCTGAGAGAGAATACGGGAAGATGATGTGCTCTTGACTGCTGCACTAGTCTTCTAATACTCTTTTTTTTTTTAAAGATTTATTTATTTATACAAGCACTGGGTACAGTCAGAAGTGCGGGAGGGTTAGAGAATTCACCAGAACCAGATCAGGGAACAGAACAGGCAGATGGACCAAAACACACTGCTGAGGGGAGCAGTGGGCGCGGTATGAGAGGTCTGCATGCCATGTGGGACCCTCGCCCAGCAGCCGGGGATCGAACTGGCGCTGCAGAGGCTGCGGGCAGCTTTACAGCCCAGCGCTCAACCACTGTGCCACCAGGGGAGGCCCGTATTACTTTTCTTTTTTATCTTATACATGCTCTATTCTAAACAGAGCAACCTCAATGATTTGAAAAAAATGTAAGTTAGATCATGTCAATTCTCCCTTGAAATCTCTCCACTGGAATCTTATCTTACTGATAGTAAAAGTTAAATTTTTCAATATGGTAATGACATAGGCACACTGCTGCCCCAGGTCAACCATTGGACTTCACCCCCCCTACTCTCCTATTCATTCATGCATCCCAGGCACACTGGCCACTAAGCTGCTCCATGCCCTTGGCCTTCAGCCTCTGTAAGGCCACCAGACCTGACATTTCCTCCACCAAGAATACTCTTAGCTAAATTATCTACATGTCAACTCTATCACTTCTTTCAGGTTTTTACTGAAAAAACTCCTTCTCTGAGAAGCCTTCCTTATCTATCCCTAACAGTTCACATCCCAATTTCCTGCTTGGTTTTTCTCCTAAGCTCTTATCACTAATTTTGCAAATGTTGTATTTGGCTTACTTCATTTATATATTATCAATATTCTTTAATCAGCTCCATGAGGGCAGGGATATCTGTTTTTCACCACTATCCCCCAAGTCCAGGAAGAATACCTCAATAGACATTCACTAAGCACTTGTCAAATGAATGAGTCAATGATTAATGAGATAATATATGCCAAGATCTTATACTGATTCACACATCTCCTTTGTTTAGACAAAATGGAAAAGAAGATGAGAACAACTCTTTCTTCTTATTTTGTATTTCTATGAATCCATGGCTTCACACTCTCTTAAAAGTATACTACTCAAGTTAGAATATGGTTAAACCTAACCAGCTAAACTTTCTTTCTCAAGTCTATTTTGAAAAGGCATGTTATTTATAGTATCATGGGAGATCTTTTGTCCAGAGCCAAGTACTTAAAGGTTCATTTTTTCTTCCACTATAAAGTGAAAACTAAAATAAATCAAATGGTAACCTAACAGTCCAGAACAGCCCTAGATGGTAAGTGTAAATGAACGTGCTCTCTGATGAAAGAAAAAAAAAAATATCAAGTAGGGAAACATATTTCAACCAGGTTCCTAGGGATTTTGTGTAAGCAAAACCAAAGCAAGTTTTGTACAAACCTTACTTCAGGATTCTCCTTCATTTATTACTCATAACTGCCAAACTGTTAAATAAGCATTTACCAAACTTTGTTGGCCCCAAGGAATCAACTACTTATTTATTTATTTTTGTTCAATAGTTTGTCAAAAAAGTCAAGACATCAGCAATGAACAAGTAAAGTTTAGACACTAAGTGATTTAGCTCAGAGTACTTTTTTTGCTTTTTCTGTTGACTAGGACCAGAGACAAAGTAATGAACAAGGTTGCATCTTTAATAAATATAATGGAGTTTGAATGAATCAACAAAAGCATGCATATCACACAAATATAATTTGGTTTTATCAAATGAAATCAGAATAGATTTTGGCAAATTGGTATTTGTAGATGCTATTATTATCCTTGTCTTGTAGCAGAAGCAAATATTCTAAGACTAAGGACCCAGTAATTAAATGGCAATACAAAATTCAAACCTAGATCTGTCTGATGTGAAAGCAGACACTCTTTTGCCTTAGGCTGTGTTGCTTCTCAGCATATAGGGACTCGAGAACAAAAATACTTGTTAGAAGTGATTCACCTCAGCAGCAGCTGCTTGATAAAATGGTTCATTCCTTCCTGCTACCTAGATCTCTGGGGCTACATGGGTTTTAAGTTTTCTTCAGATATTCTCCATAGCCTTCTAATAAATTGTCTTTTTGAATAAGACACCTAGAATCCATTTTTTCTTTATATCAATGACACTTAAAACAGTTTCATAGTTTGCAATAGCATTTGACTTTTCTAAGAGGATATTGTTGCAAACATCTGAACACCCATTTGTTTTAAAATCTAATTTAAAAGGTTATTTCAGAATGTGTTAATCTCTGTTCATAGGCAGGGCATGTTATGAGGTTAGCTGCTGTGCATTTGTGATATGTTCAGTCCTACTGATTCAGGGCAGGACCAGTTCTCTGCTATACAGTAAGAAAAAAAAGAAAAAAGAAAAAAAAAAAGAAGAGTCAGTACCTTAGTTCTCTCTATGAAACACTTTCTGGGTCAAAGGGATTGTTTGATTACCCTAACTTCAAAATCATAGGTTTGTTTCAACTTTGACCTTGTGATAAAGTCCTAGCAGAAGCCAAGTCTCATCTGTTCAAGACTGCTATCAGTATACTTTGCATCCCAACTGAAATAGTACAGTTCAAGAGACACCAATCTGCTTAAATGCAAAGACACCAATGCCTGTCAATGAAGAGATGTTTTTTCTTTCTTAAGATTTATGCCTATAAAAATAAAAGTTATAAGCTGGTTAAAAAACCAATAGTGGACCTCTAGTCCTCTCGTTATTTTTGTAATGACCTTGTGTCCTTCCTTTTTAAAAAAACACCCTCCTCCATTCCCTGTGCTGCTAGCAAGGCCTTCAGTCCAGGGCCCTACTTCTTAGCCATGGTGATGGGCTTCTCATCCAGACTGGCCAATTACGACACCCAATCTAGAGCAGTTAGCAAAAAACATTCAAGTGTTCCCAGCAGGGTCATCAGTGCTCATTTTAAAATTATTGATGTAGTCACTGAGAAGGAGCAAGATCTTGGGTTTATGACATTTGAGAATATATATCTGGAGCAATTAATAATTTTTATACTATGGTGAAGAGAGATCTAAACCATATGATAACCACGGGGAAGTAGAGAAGAGAGTGGAGGGAAGATTGACAGTATCGTTTGAACCTCCAAGCCTATATTGCCTAAATCTCGAACTAGCGCCAGCCTTAATTTCCCTTTTATAATGTCCATTAGCTCTCCCTTCTTCCCTCTCTTTATTCTTTTTTACATAAAGATTTGAGTTGGCTTTTTGTTATTTGTCATTGAAAATGCCCTGATAAATTTTTGTGTGCCTCTGAACTAGAGTATTGATTTAGGATTTTCAAGGATATTATTTTGTTTTTTCTTATAATGTCAGCACAGTTTACAACATCTATCTTTATTATCTCTTCTACCCATAAACACACATACACATACTTTCTTTCTATTAGCCCATAAAGATCTCAAAGAAAAATTTAAAATCTAAGCATTTAGAAGCATTGTAATATCTGCCTATGTTGTCATATGACCCAAACATCCTTCTTAATGATAAAAATTGATGCCTTTCAGATTCTGATCATACAAGGCTTCAGTACCTTCTTGTATATCTAGTTGGCCCATTATTTTTTAAATCACTTTCTTTTCCAAATATATCTAAGATGATTCTCTTTTTCCATGATAAAAAATTTTTTAATTTAAAATTTCAATAGTCGGGGCCCCACACCCCGGGAGGCCGGCGCCCCCGACCACAGGTGGGCCGCGACGAGCCCCCGCGTCCCGACCATCTTTCCGCGCTTCCCAACGCGCGCACGTCCAGCAAAGCCGCTGAGGCGGCATCTGGAAGACGACAAAGGCCTCCCCGTTCCCGGGGCGCGCGAGCGCGCCCCCCGCAGGGCGTCCGGAGCCAGGACCCGCCACCGCGGGAGGAGCCCCCGCGCCCGGCCCGAGGATCTCCTGGTGAACGTTCCCAGCTATGGAAAAGTGGTAGTGGACATTGCATATGGTGGTGCATTTTATGCCTTTCTCAGTGCTGAAAAGTTAGGACTGGATGTTTGTTCTGCAAAGACAAGGGACCTTGTGGATGCAGCAAGTGCAGTAACAGAAGCAGTGAAAACTCAGTTTAAAATCCATCATCCTTTTTTGAATGCTGAGTAATATTCCATGGTGTATATGTACCACATCTTCTTGATCCAGTCATCTATTTTTGGGCACTTGGGCTGTTTCCAAAGCTTAGCTATTGTAAACAGTGCTGCTATAAACATAGGGGTGCAGGTGTTCTTTGGAATTGATGTTTCTGTGTTCTTTGGGTAAATACCTAGGAGTGGAATTGCTGGATCCTGTGGAAGCTCTATGTTTAGTAGGTCCAGAAATCTCCACACAGCTCTCCATAGTGGTTGGACCAGTTTGCACTCCCACCAACAGTGCAGAAGAGTTCCTTTTTCTCCACACCCTCGCCAATATTTGTTGTTGCTAGTTTTTTTAGTATGTGCATTCTCACTGGTGTAAGATGGTATCTCATGGTAGTTTTGATTTGCATTTCCCTGATGACAAGTGATGTTGAACATTTTTTCATATGCCTGTTGGCCATTCGCATTTCCTCTTCAGAGAAGTTTCTTTTTAGTTCCTCTGTCCATTTTTTGACTGGATTATTTTCTTTGTTGTTGTTGAGTCTCATCAGCTCTTTGCAGATTTTTGTGATCAGTCCTTTATCATTAGTGTTGTGTGCAAAAATGTTCTCCCAGTTGGTGGGGTTTCTCTTTGTTTTTGTTATTGTCTCTTTTGCTGTACAGAAGCTCTTTAATTTGATGTAGTCCCAGCTGTTGATCTTTGCCTTCACTATCACTGCTTTGGGTGATGTGTCTGTAAAGATGTCTTTGATATGCAAATCACGTAGTGTTTCGCCTATATTTCCTTCTATGTATTTTATGGTTTCAGGTCTTATGTCTAGTTCTTTAATCCATTTTGAGTTGATTTTTGTATATGGTGTGAGGTAGTGGTCAAGCTTCATTCTTTTGCATGTAGCGACCCAGTTTTCCCAGCACCATTTATTGAACAAACTTTATTTGCTCCAATGCATAGTCTTTGCTCCTTTGTCAAAGATTAGTTGACCATAAATCTGTGGGTTTATTTCTGGATTTTCTATTCGATTCCATTGGTCTGTATGTCTGTTCTTGTTCCAATACCATGCAGTTTTGATGATTGTGGCTTTGTAGTAGAGTTGACGCTGGAAGGGATCATGCTCAGTGAAATAAGCCAAAAAGAAAAAGAAAAATACCGGATGGTCTCACTCATAGCAGGGATCTAGAAAACTTAAATAAGGGACCAGGAAAATGAATAACTATAAGAAAGTGAAAATCAAAATCAACAAAAACTATGAACCAGAGACACTTTTTGGGGGTGGGGGGGGGGGGCGGGAGGGGAGGGATTGGGGTCAGAATGGGGGGATTGCAATTGTATGGGGAATATAAAAATAAAATTTATTAATTAAAAAAAAAAGAATACAAAAAAAAATAAAATTTTTTATCAGTTTAAAAAAAAAAAAAACTGATATTACTTACTTGAAAAGACAACTGTAAACTAAAAAAAAAATAAATAAAAAAAAATAAAATCCATCATCCTGATAGCGAAGATCTTGCCTTTTTATATGGAACTATATTAACAGATGGAAAAGATGCTTATAGTGAGGAACCAACCACCAATATTTGTGTTTTTGCAGATGAACAGGTGGACAGAAGCCCTACCGGCTCAGGTGTGACAGCCCGAATTGCCTTACAGTATCACAAAGGCCTTCTGGAACTGAACCAGGCCAGAGCCTTTAAAAGCAGTGCAACTGGCTCAGTATTCACAGGAAAGGCTGTGAGGGAAGCAAAATGTGGTGATTTTAAAGCTGTTATACTGGAAGTATCTGGACAAGCCCACTACACAGGCACAGCAAGTTTTGTGGTAGAAGATGATGATCCACTGAAGGATGGGTTCCTTCTCAAGTGACTCCTCTGACTTACTTATAAGGGCTTTCTTTGTAAAGCAATTATTATCCATAAGTAATTTTTCTCTAAATTATGTGAAAAATTGTATTCCAGTTGTACATGTGAGACAACCTCCATTCTTTCTAAATATCACTTTAGAAATGACACACTTTCAGAATGTTTTTCTAGTTACTGAAATATCAGGTACAATTAAAACTTCAATTATTACTTTAAAAATATATGATTATGGGGATTACTATTGATATATATTTTAAATGTTCATTGAATAATGGCTTAAATTGTAGCTCTTACAATGACTCTTTCAGATTTATTATTGTATTCTTCCAGCTTTTCAGTAAAATAATGCCCTGTTTTTAAGCATCAGGCAAGGGAGATGAATTAATCTAAGGTACTTATCATCAAATTTCTCAAGTCACATTATTTTGAAAAAAATATAGTTAAAAGGTTACATTTTATAACATTTTACAATGTGCACTACTTTAATAAAGGGCACCATGAAATGCATGTGATTATTCTACGGTTCTCAAGAGTGGGGAAAATTTTATCACTGACATTGTTTAGAATTGCTAGTGTGGGGTTATAATAAATAAGCAGACTGAAAAAAAAATAAAATAAAATTTCAATAGTCATCCACCATTGGAATTTATTTTGAATCTCTTCTCTTTTACAAAATTTGTAAAAAGACAGTCATGAGTAAGTTGATGCTTGCATACCTTCAGTCACTTAACATGGGAATTAAGACAATTCCTATTAAGACCACTTCCTTTAATTCTATAGTGAACATAATTTTAGATGTTGATCATTAATTACCCCATTCAATTTTAAATGTGCCTTCCTTGCAGTAGGTACATTACCTACTGAAATTAGACAGAAAAATTATACAGAAAAAAAGTAAACATTACCTATCTGAAGTTACCACTTATATAAGAGAATTGACTTTGAGAAAGACAGGTGACTTGCCCCAAATTACACAAGTATCAAGAGTCACAGCCTGGATTTAAATCTAAATCTTCTAGCTCAAGATCCAATGATAACTTCACTCAGAATACTTGCTCTTTTATCTGACCTGTATACATGGGAATTGTTTGTATTTTATTAGAAAATTGGTTTCTGCTGCATTAACAGTTTAGAAAGTGACTGCATATGTTGCTTATTTTCTATTACTTTCAAATATGGAGAGAAAATGTTATGATGGTGTTCCAAAGACCATAGGACTAAAAGATACACGTCTTGTCTGGGATTCAATTTGGAAAAAACTAAGTTTAGGTATTAATTCTTGGAAGCTGGCAGAAGGAAGCAAGGTGCCCTCTTTTTAGTACATAAAAATTAGTGCAGATCTTCCTCATGTGTCTTATATCAAGCCAGTTTACTTTTTCTGTGTAACCCTGGACAGTCGGATTATTCATGCTGCTCTTTGTATTATACACCACTTTGATTTGCAGTCATCTCTCTACACCACAGCTCTTGTTAAGAAATATATGAATTAGCTCCAAAACTAAAAATACCTTCCTTCTTCACCTGGTTAAATCAGCTGAACTCCAGCTCCATGAGCAGCCTTGATCTAACTTTGTCTTTAATTATTTATTAATATCTGTGTCCTGTGATCCCAGGTCACCCCTACTGCTGGTGTGTTTGTGCTACGCTGTGGAGGTCTGGGTCAGTGCTGAGCTCCCCCGCTCATCTGTGGTCTGACGATAGCTTCAAAGACTGCCTCTCAGTGAAAAGAAAGAAAATGTATCACAGTCTACATTCTTTTCAGGTGAGCGGGATATAAAAACCTTCCTGCCATTTGTCATTTCCAGCTTCCTAGATGTTACACATTAAATAAATATGTTTTAATGTCTTTGAGTTGTAACCTTCTGTCATCTGTTGTAGAAAAGCCTGGTTTTGGGGGAGTCTGGTTGACCATATGTCAGGAAGAGGTCACATTAATCACAGTGGGGAAATGTCACCAAACTGACCCCTTCCCAATGACTCCCTCAGAAAGGATCATTTATCATGATGTAAGCTGCTATGTATTTCTTACCTAAGGGTCTTTGTTATATAACATAAAAATTTGATTGATTACAATAAATGACAACTATTATTAGTGTAAATTACACCACTGTCTGTGGAATGGTACTAGAAAAAAATATTTAGGCATATTTTACAAAAAAATCTGCAGAACTGATCATTTAGCACCTTTTTGTGTGTCTTTATGCTTAAGTCAATCAAATTTCCCTATTGACTGTATTACAGATTGACTGTGTCTGTAATAAAAAGGGGTTTGATAAGTGTAAACCATTCACATACATTTTGTGAATAAATCCTGTTTGCCAGTTCCACTACAAAAAATTTACTTGCCTAAAAACCTTTATGCTACAAAACTTATTACTTTGTTAAAACCACTGATATAATTTTCATGATTCTGTTAGGAAAAGCAGTTTTGCGTTTTGTTTCACAAATAAAGTATTACTATTTTTAATTTCTTATCAAAAATAGTACTTGAGAAAGGAAATAGAGGAAGCCGTGGCTGGGGAGGAGTACAAGTGTGGGGAGAAAGGGAGAGAGACAAATTGGTTAGATTAAGGTATAACCACTGCCAACTCTCAGTCTCTCCATTTTGTTTTCTTTCATGTTGGTTTAGTCTCAGGTAGGCTTCCCTTTCAGCATGGTAAAATGCATAGCTTTTTCTCCAGATTGGCATTCTACCAGCTCAGGCACTCCAGTGGAAAGTGAGCCCCACTTAAAGTTCCACAAAAAGACCGGGAATTGAGTGTCATTGGCCTACCCTGATCACATGCCCTTGCCTGATAGTCATGGTGACTGGGTAGGTACAGTGCTCTCAGAAGCCATGTCTGGATCATGTTCCTCTTCTAGGAATCTGAGATACGGACAACCTAAACTGAATCACATGTGCCAGAGAGCAGAAGTGGTGGTCAGTAAAATGATAAGGGGATCCATCAGCTTAAAAAAAAAATGAATGGGAAATAACTATAAGAAAGAAAATATCAAAATCAACAAACAACTATGAACCAGAGACAATCTATAGGGGGTGGAGGGCCGGGAAAGGAGGGCTTGGGGTCAAAATAAGGGGATTGTAATTGTAAGGGGAATATAAAAATACAATTTAAATAAAAAAAATAAAATCAAAAAAATGATTGGATGTTGGACTGGCAAAAATATAAGATGGCTATTATCCACATTTTCAGATGTTTATCTACTTCTATATATATTTTGAAATGATCATGGCAAAAAGCTTAGAAATCATTCATCATTTCTAATAAAATTTCAATCCCATACCCTGGGGTGGCAGAGATACCCAATATTACTGCTTTTTGAATAGTTAAGAAAGTATGTTTTTCCATCACTAAAGCATTTATCCATTTATACTTTAATCATATGTAGCAAAAATGACGATTGCAGTAAAAATGTCAGATGCTGACATTTAATCCATTTGACACTTGTCCATAATCAATAGTTAGTTTAATCTATTACTTGAGCAACTCAAGCTACAAATACTTAGGTCAGAATGAAAACCATTTTTTTTTTGAAAATTTAAAACAGTAATAATCTAGGGCAGTTTTTTCACAAGACTGTGAAGTTTTGAGGGCAGACACTATGCCATGTTTTGTTTTACATTTTTGGCATCCAGTTAATTATTCAAAATAATACAGTTTATTAAATTTAGCCTAGCAGTCAAATAAATAACCATGTTTCCATCTATTTTGTAGCTATTGGAATCATTGTGGATCATGGACAACAAATGGTCCAGCTCTTCTCACCAGGACCTTAGCATGAAACTTGAAAATGTAATCAGGACTTGTCATCTGATAGATAGTGAGCAGAAACCCCATATTCATATCATTAAAGATGGTGCAACTTATGTTGTTCAGAAAGCAATGGAGTCATTGCTTCTTACAAGAGAGTTAGGGAAAATAAATGTCATTACCTGTCAAATGTCTTCCTTCTCCACAAATGTTAAGCAGTTGCAATGATTTAGTCTTGTCTGTTGCTATCCTTTCATAGCTCAGTGGGTAATCTAGAACACAAAAGATTGTTGAACAAATCATTCATGTGGTGCCACTCTGGTAAAGTTTCATTTTTAAGAACAACAACAACAATAGCAACCAAGTTGGTAAGATTTGTTCATGAGAAAGCCAGTAATGGAACTTTGAAAACTGATGAGACTTGTGTAGTCAGCTTTCTTCAAATTAAAGTTCAACAGAGCTCATAAATTCTACATAACCAACAATCTATTGAGCTCTTAATTCATAAATTCAGTGAGACCATTTTGTATAACTAAAATGCTTCTAAAGAAGAACACCATTAAAAATACATATTCTCAGTGATTTATAATGGTGGCTAGAGTAAAAACATATTATTCAGACTATTACAGTATAAATATAAGAAGATAAGTAAGATGCATGGCAATGAATCATGTCATGAAATGTTAAACCATAACATGGTATGGGGTTGAGGATTTAGGAGTTAGCAGAACAGCACTCTTTCTGTTGGTATGCATCATTGGGAAATGACTGACCTATAGTGTAGGTATTCAGGATTATAAGAACCTGGTGTGCTCAAGTCAAAGTGAAAAAGAACCAAGGGAATGTTAAGTTACATGATATACTGTAGAACATCCAGGAATACTATTTTTTGCTGAGCCTAGTGGACTAAAAACTTACACATTGTAAGTAAGGAATGGTCATAATTTATATAGTACTAGTCACCTCATCCTAAATTCATGTAGTAATATGGACAGAACACTAGTCATTTGCACCTTCTAAATTAAAAGGAAAATGCTTACTAATGTGTAGAAACTTTTTCTACTAATAGTCATTGTATCATTTCATTCTGACCTACAGAATTTCAAAACAGAGCTAAGCAAACATATAAAATGGTTTTGGATTTCTGATGTAGGAGTTGTACAATTTTTGGGTGATGGGGAGATTGACAGTCAGCTTATCCTCCAGGCAGTGGCTTTAAGGGTCTCTAGAAATTTATGAAATATGACTTTGGAAATGTTGACTGTAGCAATTCTAGATGAACATAGTCACCATATACCCTCCTTCACACACACATACACACACACGCACACACACACATAAACACCTATCTCTCTTGCAAAAGTGTATTGTTTTCAAACTGTATAAGGAGTCCTTGTCATAGAATAAAAATATTGTCTGTTTTCACAAGATCTGGTTGAAATTTAAACAATAATCTGGTATTTTATTGATATGATGCCACACAATTGGTTTCATTGTTATTTTTCTGCACTGAGCAATTTATATAAACCTTAATGTAGTATTTCATAAAAAAGGAAACACAGTTAAATCCAAACAAATGGCTAGTTAGACCATGGTAAACAGATTCAATTTTCCAATAACCCAAACTTATTTGATGGACTTCTATTAGATGTTTGTTTCCAGAGGTTAAGTAATTTACTCTAGATGACAGATCAGATTTAACTGCCATTACAAATTTGAATTCAAGCTATATGTCAGAGCCTAGGCTTTTACTCCACAACATCACACTTATCATAATAGAGAGAAAAGAAAAAAATGAGGAAGAAAGTGATCCACAACTATAAGATAAACAGGAAAGAGAAAGGAACTGCAACTTCTTAAATGTCTACTCTGTGTGTGTTTAATGCAATGCTAATTCTAAGACACACACAGTCCATTTAATTCTCACTGAAACTATTAAGAAGTTATTATACCTATTTTAATTATGAGACTATTAAATACATAAAAAGGGTGGAAAAATAATATAAGAAACACCAATCTCCAGAAAGAACATATTGACAACAGAATTAAGATCTGTTAAAAAATCCCTGAATACATTTATTCATCCCATTGTCACAAGTAATACTCAGAAATCAAAGCTTAATAGCTCCATAATTACAAAATACATTTTATCATATACATTTATCCTAAAAGTATAAAACACTTTTCAGTTATTTTAATTTCCATATATGCATTATATTGTACTTCATATATTCAATAATGTTATTACTCACATGAAAACTCAATTCATCCATTATTATATACACATAGATATCCTTCAGTTTGACTATATTATTCAATTGTAATATAACATTTATTTTATCTATATATTCAAATTTTAGAAAATGTCAGTTTAGTTTTTCTTGTTGAGGCCCCCTCCCCTCTCCAACTATTGCATATGTTTCTCTATGTAGTCTATATTTTCCATGTGTCCATAAGTTGATATGCAGGGCTTTCTCTAGAATACCTATTTAAAACAGAATCGTGCCATTGAACATTTTCAGCTATACTAAATATTGCTAAGTGTTTCACTTCCTCAACTTGGTTAATTATTGCCAAATTATTCTCCAAAGTAGGTTCACTAATGCATAAAGGTGAATCTCATTCACATATCCTTCACCAACTGACATCAAACATTAACATTTTCATATATTTGATTAGTGTACATTAACATTTAATTCTCTTAAACTCCATTTTTGTGATTACTGGTAAGATGGAATACTTTTTCATGCTTATTTGGGCACTCAAGTTTTTCCCCCTTTACATTTATCTTCTTTCATTTGTCAGCTGCTGTAATCAGACTATCATATTTTCCTCATCAATTTATTGGCGTCTTTTTTAATCGGGGCCTAATCTTTTGTAGTTATTTGTATTGTTATTATCTCTTCCCCGCCTTTTGACTTATTTTCTTTTGTATGCAACTTTTTATAAACTTTCCTTCTAAAACCCAAAATGATAAATCTGTATAATTTGTGCTTATAGGGTCTGATTCTTAAATCATTTCCTGTCTAAAGAGTACAATGATTGTTTTTTTTCCCCCCCTTGGTCTAAATATATTAACAGTTGATTTTCACACTTAGGTCTTCAATCCATATAGAATTTACTTCTGAATATGATATAGGTTAAGAATCCTATATTTTTTGTTTCCACAAGGATTTTAAATTACATGACCAGTTTACATATTAACTATACCCAAAGCAAACATATGAGACAGATAACTAAGGTAATTCCAAATTAACTGATTCAGAAACAAACGTAGAGGTTCAGTAACTCCACCAATGTCAAACAGCTTGTAAATGTTGGGGTCAGGGTGTGAATCCAGAAAATCTGGCTCCTGGGCTCATGAATAATGGAATAACGTGTCTGTGTCGGGACCAGGATTTCACAACAAAGGAGGCAGAGGCTGCATATGGATACTAGAAAAGCTAAATTTTTTGCTTTACAATAGAGCTATAAGGCAATGCTCTGTAATCTATACATTGTTTCTGTTTGGTGAAATTAGAGGGTCAAAAATCATGAATCCAATTAATCCAATTAATTTATTGATTGATTTTATCCATTACCTGCAACAAGTAGTCCAATAAATAACTCAATCATTTGATTCAATTAAAATCTAATTAATGATCTGGGTCTTGACAATGCCTTAAGGTATCAGGCTGGTGTTGGCACTCATTGACTTACAATTTAGATAGAACTAAAGGGATCGATAAAATACAATGTATCAGATGTAAAGTACAGAAAGCACCAGGGCTGTCATGGCTCAGTGTGCAGAGCATTTCTATTAAATGAAGTAAGAGAGTGGTGGAAGAATGTTCAGAAGTCTTCCTAAAGTATATGTTATGTGATTAGCTGATTAAGAAAATTCATCCAGCAGACTGGAGTTCAGTTCCAGGCAGTGTGATAGCAGCAGCAAAGACAAACAGATAATCAGCAGAAAGCAGGAGCTTTTCAGTACTAAACTGCTCCATCCAGTTGGAATCCAAGCTGAGAACTGGGCAGTAAGCAGTATCCACATGCAGAACACTCAATTTACCATGCACAGAGATCACACTTCAATCCAAAAGCAATGAGAAACATCGCTGCACGGTGTAAACAGAGTGGTTTTCACTAGCAAGGCATCAGAAAGAGCAATTGGAAGGCTGTTGCAGGTGACAGATGACAGAGTTTTGACCCAAGGCAGGGATGCAAAATTCATTACAATCACTGCCACTGCTTATGCTGGGGAGTTACAGGCTGCTGGGACCTCTGTGCAGTGCCAGCTGTGGAGCCTTTCAGAATCTTCAAAAAATATCAGAACTACCTAAGCAAAATATAAAGAACATATAGGGGTAATTTGAGAACTCTAATGTAGTGTATATTGATAAGGTATAAAGAAACCATAAATGATAGTGTAGTTTCTCTGGGCTAGATGTATCTGGGAACAATAACTATGTAGCTCGACTCCTGAAAGAGCAAGAGGAGGAAGTGTAACCCAAGGAAAAACAGAGTTGAGTATATTGCCTGTCAGGAATTGAGGGATAAGCCAAGCTAGAAGGAGGTTAGGGGAGAAAGACTCCAATTTCACTTTTATTCCTCACTCCCAACACTCCCAGGGGCCACTACAGGGGAACACAATAGGGGGCAAAAGTGCAAAGGAGCTCATTGATGCCACCTACAGAGATCTGCCTCCACCTTGAGGACACAGTGCAGACAGGAGAGCAGTACCGAGTCTGCAATGTTCAGACCTATGCTCTCCATAAACTTTATAATGTAACGGTGTGATAGCCATAGAAAGAGGAAGTTCCAGGGCTTCCCTGGTGGCTCAGCTGGTTGAGCCCAGAGCTGTGAAGCTGTCCACAGCCTCCGTGACGCCGGTTCGATTTCCGCCCGGAAGGGGAAATTCCCACATGGCATGACAGACCTCTCCTGCTGCGCCCGCTGCTCCCCTCAGCAGTGTATTTCGGTCCTTGTAAACAGAACACTGTCCTCTGGTGAATTCTCTCACCCTCCTGTGCCTCTGGCCTGAGGGCCTCCCCGGTGGCACAGCAGTTGAGCGCTGGGCTGCAAAGCTGCCCAATCCCCGGCTGCTGGCGAGGGTCCCACATGGCACACAGACCTCTCCTGCCGCCTGCTGCTCCCCTCATCAGTGTACTTTGTCGGTCTGCCTGTTCTGCTCTCCCCTCTGGCTCTGGTGAATTCTCTCACCCTCCCACGCTTCTGACTGTACCCAGTGCTTGTATAAATAAATAAATCTTTAAAAAAAAAAAAAACTTGCTATAAAAAAAAAAAGAAAAAAGAAAGAGGAAGTTCCAGGTCCCCTGCCCTACCCAAAGAAGGGTAGAGCTGGGCAGGGAGAAGTAGGTAGAGAAGACTGGAGGAAGGAAGGAAGGAAGAAGATTAAGAAGATCTGGAGGAGGCACATAGAGCAGAGACTTGCGAAAAAGCTGTGCTTGCTTCTTGACCTCAGACTTGTACCAGGGAAATACGGAAGGAGACACTTGAAAGAGACGGAGACGTGGGTGAGAAATCCCGGGGGAAGCTGACAATGGCAGCCTTCATCCTGACTTGGGTTTTGATTTTGCTCTTTTCCTTCCAGACTTGCCTGGCCCCTTCTGTCCCTTTCCTATGGGTCCCCACCAGAAGGTGCCTTAGACTGTGGTAAGCTTTCGGGATTCAGCCGTCCTGCTTTGGGCCAACCCTGTTTGGCTGGGCATTTACCCATGAGGGGATGTAAAATTTGGGGTATTTAATTAGAAACTACTTTAACTATATTCTTTCTCTTCTCCTTATTGCACACTAATTATGTTATAGTTTCTTTCTATTGAAGGTCTTACAGAGTGTTTTTTCTTGATGCTGTGGATGGCAGAACCCACTCAGAGCAAGGCAGGTTTGGGGGTCCTGTATACCCCTTCTTCTCTTCTAGAATGTAAATAAACACTGCTGTGTTCATATTATAAATCCAGTCAAGATCATGCTTTGATTCTTCTTCCAGTCAGATTCTATTTTCAAAGCATCTGTATGTATAGATATTTTGGGTCCAGCTCTATTGACCTTCCCAACATTCAACACTAAACTATTTCACCAAACAGTTGCTCAATTTTTACAGACCTCTTTTTGAATTATGTTTATTGTGGTGACACAAAATTGCAATGCTGTATATATATATTAGGGTTATAGGTTCTCACCTCTACAAATTATTATATTATCATATGATCATGTCATTTTTCCCACCAAAACACCAAATGATCCTTCATCATAGTCCAGTGGGTTCCCTTTACTCCAGCCCCCTCGTCTCCCCATCTGGTAGCCTCAGGTCTGCCCTCAGATTTCAAAGGCTGTTTCTGGTTTGCTTTTGTCTGCCATTGTGCTTTGTTTCTTATATTCTACATGAGTGAAATCACTTGGAATTTAACTTTATCTTTCTTATTTATTTTTCTTATAATCCCAGCCAGTTCCATTCATGTTGAAAATGGCAAGATTTCATCTCTTTTTATACTTGATTAGTATCCCACTGTATCCCATCTGCTTTACCCACTCATACACACTTGTGCCCATAACCTGGCTATTATAAATAGCACTGCAGAGATCAAAGAAGTGTATATATCCCTCAGAATTTGTGTCTTTGCATTCTCTGGGTAGATACCTAAGAGTGGAATTTATGGATCATATCATGGATCAATTTTTAATATTTAAAGAACCCATCAAACTGTTTTCCTTAGGGAGTGGACAAGTATGCATTTCTTTTTTTTTTTTTTTTTTTTACTATGTGCCAGACTTTATTTTATTTTTTTTTTTTTTGCTTTTCTTTTTTTTTTTTTTTTAATATTAAATTTTATTTTTATATTCCCCCATACAATTGCAAACGCCCCATTCTGACCCCAATCCTTCCCCTCCCGCCCCCACCCCCCAACAAGTGTCTCTGGTTCATAGTTTTTTGTTGATTTTGATTTTCACTTTCTTATATTCATTTTCCTGGTCCCTTATTTAAGTTTTCTAGATTCCTGCTATGAGTGAGACCATCCGGTATTTTTCTTTTTCTTTTTGGCTTATTTCGCTGAGCATGATCCCTTCCAGTGCCATCCATGTTGCTGCAAATTGCATGTGTTTATCTTTTTTGAATGCTGAGTAATATTCCATGGTATATATGTACCACATCTTCTTGATCCAGTCATCTATTTTTGGGCATTTGGGTTGTTTCCAAAGCTTAGCTATTGTAAACAGTGCTGCTATAAACATAGGAGTGCAGGTGCTCTTTGGAATTGATGTTTCTGTGTCCTTTGGGTAAATACCTAGGAGTGGAATTGCTGGATCATATGGAAGCTCTATGTTTAGTAGGTCCAGAAATCTCCACACAGCTCTCCATAGTGGTTGGACCAGTTTGCACTCCCACCAACAGTGCAGAAGAGTTCCTTTTTCTCCACACCCTCGCCAACATTTGTTGTTGCTAGTTTTTTTAATATGTGCCATTCTCACTGGTGTAAGATGGTATCTCATGGTAGTTTTGATTTGCATTTCCCTGATTACAAGTGATGTGGAACATTTTTTCATATGTCTGTTGGCCATTTGCATTTCCTCTTCAGAGAAGTTTCTTTTTAGCTCTTCTGCCCATTTTTTGACTGGATTATTTTCTTTGTTGTTGCTGAGTCTCATCAGCTCTTTGCAGATTTTTGTGATCAGTCCTTTATCATTAGTGTTGGGTGCAAAAATGTTCTCCCAGTTGGTGGGGTTTCTCTTTGTTTTTGTTATTGTCTCTTTTGCTGTGCAGAAGCAAGTATGCATTTCAATCAACAGTGTATGAGGGTTCCCTTTTCCAAACTCTCATCAACTTTTTTGTATATGGTCTTTCTGACATGGGTCATTCTCACACATGTAAAGTGGTATATTACTGAGGTTTTGATTCGCATTTCCCTGATAAGTGACAGTGAGCCCTTTTTTTCATATTGGCCATTTGTGTGTCTGTTTTGGATAAGTGTCTATTTAGAGCATCTGCCCAATTTTTCAATTGGGTTATTTGTTTTCTTGTTCAGTTGTTTCAGTTTTTTGATGATCTTTGCTATCAGCCTTTGTCTGATTATGATGTGCAGGTATTTCTCTCATTTGGTGGGGTGTCTTTGTTTCAATGATAGTTTATTTGAATGTGGCACTTTATATTATAGGCTACCTTGAGATGAACATTAAACAACACTGGATATAAAACCAGACTTAAGCACATTCAGACTTTGTATGTGAAAATGCCTCTGCTTCCTCCATTTTTAAAACCTGTGAAATGTATGGGCAGAGAAGATACAGTGGTGGCGAACATTATGCAGTCATTATGTAGAGTTGGCTGTTCCACAGTCCCTTGCCTACTACTTTCTGTTAGTCACTCTGTTTTAACCCCATGTGGCAACCTTTCCCATGTCCTGGGGTGTAGTAGTTTAGTGTGTATATTTTCACCTTGAGCTGAATTCTACTTGGTTTGGAACATTTTGCATATACTACTTAACTGGAAATTCCTGAGTTTTACATGTTAAAAGGAACAGGGCACAGGACTACATTTTGTTAGCTAGTAATCATCTCAATAAATGGCTTTTTCTGTAATGTAGCAAAAAAAAAAACTATTTTGTAATCAAACAAATGTGGAGAAAAGCATAAAGTTCTGCAGTGTCAGTTTCCTCATTTGCAAGCGGGAAGGGTAGTACAAACTTTATCATGTAGCTGATAAGAAGACTGAGCTTGCATGACATATCTTGCAGAGGAGCATATAATAGGCAAATATATGGTAGCATATTTATCAGATGCTCAAAGTGGCTCCGAAAAGTAAATAACTTCAAATAGAATGCCAGATGTTTCCAAGGGTTTAAGGTAGTACAGAAAAATGAATGAACTGTATAGTGTAGGTTTTTTAAAGGATGTACTGTAATAGGGTAGCAGTAGGTGTAATCAGGTAGCAGGATGTGTGCCTTTAAATCAGTATTTTAACATGCAATCTACTGTCTCTGATTGTTCAGACTAGATAAATATTAGATTGTTCAGACTAGATTAAATGAACTGATCCTTCAGTTTATTTTTTTTTAAAGATGGCCTTTCCTTCCTTCCTTCTTCCTTCCTTCCTTCCTTCCTTCCTTCCTTCCTTCCTTCCTTCCTTCCTTCCTTCCTTCCTTCCTTCCTTCCTTCCTTCCTTCCTTCCTTCCTTCCTTCCTTTCTTTCTTTCTTTCTTTCTTTCTTTTTCTTTCTTTCTTTCTTTCTTTCTTTCTTTCTTTCTTTTCTTTCTTTCTTTCTTTCTTCTTTCTTTCTTTCTTTCTTTCTTTTCTTTCTTTCTTTCTTTTTCTTTCTTTCTTTCTTTCTTTCTTTCTTTCTTTCTTCTTTCTTTCAAGATATATTTATTTATACAAGAACTGGCCAGAGGCATGGGGTGGGGACAAGAGTATTCACCAGAGACAGAATGGGGCACAGAGCACGCAGACCACAGAAAACACTGCTGAGGGGAGCAGCGTGCAAGACAGGAGAGGTCTACTGCACCATGTGGGTATCTCCCTGGCTGGCTGGGAATCAAACTTGTGCTGCAGAGGCTGCAGACAGCTTCACAGCACTGTGCTCAACCTGCTTCACCACCAGAGAGGCCCTGATCCTTTAGTTCTGTGCCAGGCCCATGGCATGATGTTTATGCCTAGAACAACTTTGGAAAGTGCAGTGGTGGCCTATGGGCACTTTGGTGGTGGGTGTAGTGTGGTAACACACCTGGAGGCGGGGACCTTAGTCCCTTTAAGACACAAACAACTTTGTAAACCAAGTTACTTCAATAAAAGGAAAGAGAAAAAAAGTTTGCACGAAACTATTTTCACTTTGGGGAACTGTTAGAGATTTTCTTGGCCATTTTAAATGGACTAGGGTGGTCTGATCAATATTTGGTAAGACAGAGCTACCCGAAAACACAGGGTTGATATTTCTTTTCAAGATGGTATTTTTCTCTGAATAAAAAGTTACAGTGTGGGCCTCCCTGGTGGCACAGTGGTTGAGTACTGGGTTGCAAAGCTAGCCGCAGCCTCTGCAACACCAGTTCGATCTCCAGCCTCCAGCAAGGGTCCCACATGGTGCACAGACCTCTCCTGCAGCCCGCTGCTCCCCTCAGCAGTGTATTTCATCAGTCTGCCTGTTCTGTTCCCCACTCTGGCTCTGGTGAATCCTCTCACCCTCCCACGCTTCTGGCTGTACGCAGTGCTTGTAGAAATAAATAAATAAATCTTTTAAATAAATCAATCAATAAATAAAAAGTTACAGGTTTTTGTTGTTGTTGTTGTTGTTGATTTCTTCCCCACTTTTCCCTTTTCCCCAGAGAAGCTACCTTCCTCTTAGGATATTTTCTGTGACTCTGTGTGGCACTGTGTGTTCCTCTCTCTCTCATTTCCACTAAAGCTAAAAAAGTGGAAACACTAGATTCTTCCCTGGAGGGCTCGTAGAAGGATGCTCTGCTCATTTTGGCTTAAGAATTCCACTTGGGGTGGTAGGGTACCTTATAGGTTAATCTTTCACAGCTGTAGTAGTGCAGGATATACCACTAGCACTTTTTGAAAATCACCTGCAAAGGGAGATCACTGCTCAAGTTTCCAGCTGACATAGCATGCACCCATCAGGTCACATGGCCCTGACAATGGATTCCAAAGAAGACACTTTTTTACACACGTGTTGGTGGGTGAGATGCTTCAGAATTTGGACAGTTTTTTTTTAAATATTTGCAGCAGGCCTATCATCAGAGACTCAGTGTCAACCAACCTGTGACTACAACCACACTGTTCCTAAGCAACCCCCAAAATAATAAAAAAAGCAACGATATTGCCTGTGATTGTGGGAGTGAAATTTGATAAGGAAACAGATGGCACTTTGTAGCTTCCAGGAATTTTCAATAAACAAGTTGATATTGAAAGAGATTTGCAAAAAAAAAAAAAAATGAAATAATGCTTCAGTAGCATGTAAGTTTTTTTTGAAAGTCAGTGCTTACTTTCAGTGCTGAGCAGTATCAATGTCAAAGCTAACAAACCTAAGAACTCAGTAATTCTGGAGGTACACTCTATGGAACGCAATTATTAGCACCCCTGCCTTTGCACTGGTACACCACCCTCCCCAAGCTGGAGGCCTGATTGCCATATTAACTACATAACAGGTGGCAAAACTCCTACTACTCAATGAGTCAATAATGAAGCACACTCGAAACAAATACTATGGAGGCTGTCTCCCCTCAAGAGGTGTGTTTCATGGGACAAAAGTATTTTCAAATAGAAGTATGATAAATACAAGTATTTTGAGCTTTCAGAAGACATGTAAATAAATACAAACAGTAGAGTCTTTATATAGCATTTACTATGTATTAAAATCATATGCACCCAGACACCTACCTCATATTTGGCATTATAAAATACTTTCACATATGTTTTACCATAGGTATACTTAATATGTTAATTTATATCATATGCCTACATGTAATTCTAAAGGACTGAACTTATTAACCCTCTGTAGGTACTTTGGGAGAAATTTTTGAAATTTTCAAAGACAAAATTAATGCCAGGTGATATTTGCCTATGCACCAAGTTTAAAATCCAGAACGTATTGCATAAGGTTTTCCTACTTTAGATTCCTGACTATTATCCACAAGCATTTGTTTTCTGCTCTTTTTTAACTGGATCAGACTCTTTCTAGTTTGGGTTTTTGCTTCTTCAATCTCTTTCCCTGTGATCACTGACAACTTGAGTTATTTGAACTTTCAGCTTATCCTCCCATGGGTAACAATTGTATTATTTGCTTTTGGTATTTCGTTTTTCATTGTTCTTATGCTTTTCAGTCTCCTTTCTATCTCATTCCTTCTTTCCCAGGCTGTGATGAATAGGGAAAGTCTGAAGGGCCCTTCTGCAGGCTATTCTGGCTGCTTCTACCTCCTGATCTTAAAGACACTCATTTCCATCCTTGGAACAGGCCATTAGGCTATCACCATGCAACTTGTGTTCTCTAAGACTGAGATTGTCAGGAGGCTGTAGAAGCTCTTGTGGGACACTTGTTCAAATCACCACAGGTTCATCTGTGCTAAAGAAGAATGAAGACTCTTTTGGTAGGGACCTATTGTTCATTTACTCTGATGGCCATAGCTAATACGTTAGGATAGTGTTTTACACTGTGGGCTTTGGAGACAGAACGCCTTGGCTCAAAATCTGGTTTCATTATATATGAACTGTTATTTGACTGAAATAAGTGAAGCAACTCCCTGAATATCCTAACCTACAGTAACACTTGATTCATATTGTTATTGTGAGGATTTTATATAGCCAGTCCACGTAAGTTAGTTAAGGCAAAATCTTCCATTTAGTAAGAAGTCTCCGAAAGTTAGCTATTACAACTGATAGATGAACAGTGATGTTATTCTGCCATTAATCCCTCCAAAAATATTCTATCAAATGTTTTTCAATACTAGATTCTATGCCAGTTGACAAGGAAGAGACAAGTTAGGCAAAGCATTTGCCATCAAAAACCATAGAGTCAAAACTTAGAGAAAAGTAGGTAAACAAAGCCATGGTGTCAAGAAGGTTACTGCTGCTTCTCAGCCCTACTGAGAAAAGCCTGACTTTCCTTGGAGCCACAAGGGATGTTTATGGACTGACCAGGAGATCAGCAGAAAGCACCTCTGAGGGGAGGCTACAGAGTGTGGTATCATCCTGGGATGTTTATCCAAGAGCAGTCAGTGGAGAGATGGACTCCACATCCCGGCCTCAAGTGCAAGGTTTCTGAGGCAATGAGAACCTGTTCCTCCTGGGGTGTTCTCAGGGCACATGGCATATACATCACTAGTGGAAAGTCAAGATTTGGCTAGGGCAGGCAGTGGAAGCAAAGTTCTATGAACAAATAATGAGGAGGAGTTTTTATTTTTATCATGTGCCTCGTATGTCAAAGGGCCCCAAATAAAAGATTACAAAGAAGGATGCCTTGGGAAACTGTGTGAGAAGAGAGAAAGCAAGGCAATGTGTGGACATGAAAACATCAGCTTGCAAAGACATCTGACTGCTTATAATTTTGAAAATGACTCAAGCTGACAAAAATGTGATAGGTTATAAGATTTGCTACCTATACATTTTCACACAGAACTCTCCATTTATATTTTGGAGTCTCAGTTTCTAATACTATTTCAGTAATGAAATTTATTTCCTAAATTATAAGGGAGTAAAACTACTAAGATGAAGGTTAAGTCTTTCAGACAAAAGAACAAATTTTCTCAGCTGCTCATAAGGCCACAGAGATTTTCGTAAAACTTACCCATGTGCAAGGAAAGAACATATTATTACAGGAAACACTTTAAAACTGAAAAAAAAAAAAGTATTTACTTGTTCAGTCAAACCTATTTGGAACACAGACAAATGCTCAGGTTGTCTACACAGTCCATAATTAATGACCATGAGTTTACCACCATGAGTTCAATACTTTTTAAAAACAATACATTCTGTAAACTAATAACTTTATTTTATTAAGTCACTTCAAATGTAAAGAACAATTCCATTGATGATTGTACCTGTGAAGAGGACCACATGAACTATACTATCAGTTTGTCACCTTGCCACTGCTCATTTTAGATTATTGTGAATGGTAGAATAGCAAAGAGTATGTTTACTGCTCATGGAATCCCAGCTAATTAAATAAATGCAACTGTCAGAACTAATCAAAGTCTTGGAATCATTGTGCAGCTGTTGCCAGAGACATCAGATTATGGCAACAGTGGGAAAAAGGGGGCAATATTTTCAGTTCACATAGAGAGCTGTTCAAAAATCTGGGAATGGACACTATCTTCATTCCAATAAATATGTCTCAACTCAAACTCTATAGGAAAAAAATCCCCAAGTCAAAATGCAAGGATGGCGTTAGACAATATATACATACAGGAAGCCAATAAGATAAGGTTTTCATGTAACCAAGTCTCACATTTTCATTTCTGAGATACATTAGATGTATAAAAGCAGACTTAAATAAGTCAAGTCATGTTTTGGGATCGTTGTCCCTAGGAAATGACCAACTGTGTTTAAGGTAGATTCAGTTTAAAATATTTAAATGTAGGTAATCTTGAGTAAAACATGACATACAAGTTGGGCACCATTTATCAAAACTGTAATTATGTGCCAAAGACATAGCCACTTAATATTGGAGACTTTAATAAAGCTACTGTTGGTATTGGTAGCTGGAGTAGGGAAGGCAGGGTTATAATTTCTCCAGAGTCTGATCACCTTCAAAATCTACAATGCTTAGAAAATAGATGATATAAATTCATCAAAAAGCAATCAAGTTCTAAGGAAATACATTAACTCACAAGGTAATGATTTATTAGCTAAAAATTATGCTGGAGTTGTTTATATAGCAAGGTTAATATTATTATTCATTTGAATGTGAGACCTCCTTCAAGTGTACTCTTGAGAGCAAATGAAGATCTGGAGACGAGTTGGCATGCTAAAAATAAAATGCACAAAAGCTGCATTTTTAAAATCAAGATACAGTGTCCTAAAATAATCTCTTTTTCTATTCTTACACTATTTCTGACAAGATAATCTAGTACCCACTTTTAGAACAAGAACACCAATACCTATGAGATGTTAAGAAAAGGGTTTCCAGTCCCACATTAAAGAAGCCTAGAAGTCACCACTCCATCCTAACTACAAGAAATATTCAAACAGATTTTAAAAAATCAACAATTTTTCTGGCATCTACAAGAGCGGCAACAGGACAAGCCACTGCCACCAAGACTGAAGAAAGAATTAAATGTAGGGAGTCTTAGTTCCAAAGCAGGGACATGAGCAGAGGCCACCACAGGGCCCAGTGCTGTGGCTGGAATACGTGAACTTTAACTGACAGATTGTTGGATTCTCAGTGTGGACAGTTTTAAGAGTTCAAAACTGTCACTGGGGTTCCCCTGTATATTGTGAGATTTACCTTCAAGAACTCCTCCAAATTTACATTGTAAATATCAGGAAAAAAGTCCCCTCAGTCTTCTGTTTGGGTGGAGGGGAAATGAACCATTTTGAAACTCACTAAAGCACTCTGCTCTTAGTAACACCTGCCTTAGGAGAAAGTCGGTATTAGACCCTTACCTGCTAGAGTGTTATCAGCGATTAACTGACCTGGGAAACAGAAATATCCAACTTTAGCCATCCTTTCCCAAATTCAGGGGAGAAGAAAATCTGAGAAACATTTTTAAAGTTCATAGTCCAGTGGCATATGTTTACTATAAGTTCAAGGCCTTATAGTAGGATTATAGAGTGCTTTTCCTTCCTGCACACTTCAATACCACATTTAAAAGGTCTATTCAAAATGGTCCAACCACTATGGAAAGCTGCATGGAGTTTCCTCAACCTACTAAAGATAGAGCTTCCATATGATCCAGCAATTCCACTCCTAGGTATTTACCCAAGGGACACAGAAACATAAATTCAAAAGGACATCTGCAACCCTATGTTTATAGCAGCACTGTTTACAATAGCTAAGCTTTGGAAACAACCCAAATGCCCAAAAATAGCTGACTGGATCAAGAAGATGTGGTACATATACACAATGGAATATTACTCAGCAGTCAAAAAAAAGATAAACACATGCAGTTTGCAGCAACATGGATGGAGCTGGAAGGGATCATGCTCAGCGAAGTATAAGACTAATTATAAAAAAGAAAAAAATCAAAATGAGCAAGCGACCATAAACCAAAGACCACTAACGGGGGGGGGGGGGGGGGCGGGGCGGGAGCAGAGAAAGGAGGGAAGGGCTAAAATAAGGGGGGTAGGTATTGTACAGGGAATATAACCAAGATGAAAGTGCATACATTGTGCAAAAATGAAAAATGATGTAAGAATTATATAAAAGAAAAGAAAAAAAAAGAAAAAGGTCTATTTACAGGAGTTCCTTCCACATGTATATAATGTGTAGCTGTCAAAAGTATTACAAGGCATATCAAAGGCAAAACACAATTTGAGGAGACAGACCAGAGCCAGATATGAGAGAGATGTCAGAATTGCCAGGCCAGGAATTTAAAACATATGATTAGCATTCTAAGGACACTGCTGTATAAAGTACAGAGCATGAAAGAACAGATGGGTTATGCAAGTGGAGAGATGAACATTTAAAAAAAAAAAGGAAAGAAAGAAATGCTAGAAATAAAAAGAACTGCGACAGAAATAAAGAACGTTTTGGGCCTCCCCTGGTGGCGCAGCGGTTGAGCGCTGGGCTGCAAAGCTGCCTGTAGCCTCTGCAGCACCAGTTCTATCCCCGGTCACTGGTGAGGGTCCCACATGGCGCACAGACCTCTCCTGCCACACCCACTGCTCCCCTCAGCAGTGTATTTCCTCAGTCTGCCTGTTCTGTTTCCTGCTCTGACTCTGGTGAATTCTCTCACCCTCCCGCGCTTCTGACTGTACCCAGTGTTTATATAAATAAATCTTAAAAAAAAAAAAGAACATCTTCAATGGTTGAAAAATAGACATGGCTGAAAAATGAATCTATGAGCTAGAAAATTTATTAATAGAATCTTCAGAAACTAAGGGCAAAGAGACAAAAACAAGAGCATATTCAAAGATCATGGGGCAAGAACAAAAATTTAACATACACACAACAGGAATAAAAGAATAAGAAGAGAGAGGAAAACAAACATTTTAAACAATAACGATGGAGAATTTCCCCAAAATTAATGTCAAACACCAAATTACAGATCCAGGAAGCTCAGACAACATCAAGCAGAAAATGCCAACCACTCCCTAAAAATAACAAACAAAAAAACATACCCCTATAACTCAGCATACATTTTGAAATTACAGAAAATCAAAGGTAAAGAAAATATCCTGAAAGAAGCCAAAGGCAGAAAATAGTTTGCCCTAGAGGGACAAAGATAAAAATTATATCTTCTTCTCAGAGACCAGGCAAGCAAGAAGAGAGTTGAATATAATATTGAAAATGTTGAGAGGAAAACCCCTTGCAAACTTAGAGTTCAGTACTCTGTGAAATTGTCCTTCAAAAGTAAATGAAAATGAAAACTTTCTCAGAAATGCTGAAACTGATGGGATTTGTTTTCCATAGACTTGCCATGCAAGGCATGGTAAAAGAGTTGGTAAGAGAGAAGGAAAATACTAGAGGTCAGAGACTTTCAGATCAGCAAAAAGAAAGGAAGAGCATCAAAGAAGGAATAAATGAAGCTAGGATAGTTTTATTTTTCTTATTCTCCAGTGATCTAACGGAAATGTTCACTCAAAACAGGAAGAGTGCCAATGTTTATATACATACATTATATGTATGTTTATATATGCAGAATATATGTGGTGTGTATACACAAACAGAATACAAGAAATAATTGATAAACTCGGCTTCATCAAAAATTTAAAAACATCTGGGCCTCCCCTGGTGGTGCAGCGGTTTAGCACTGGGCTATGAAGCTGCCCACAGCCTCTGCAGGGCTGGTTCAATCCCTGGCTGCCGGCAAGGGTCCCACAAGGCGTGCAGACCTCTCCTGCAGCGCCCGCTACTCCCCTCAGCAGTGTATTTCATCAGTCTGCCTGTTCTATTCCCCACTCTGGCTCTGGTGAATTCTCTCACCCTCCTATGCTTTTGACTGTACCCAGTGCTTGTATAAATGAATAAATAAAATCTTTAAAAAAAATTAAAAAAAATTAAAAATCTTCTGTTCTGTGAAATACAATATGAAGTGAATGAGAAAAAAAGCTACAAACCTGGGGATAATATTTTAACTGACATATATGATAAAGGACTATCAGTAAAAATGTACGAAAAACTCTTAATAATATAATAAACAATCTTATTTTCAAAAGGGGGACATCAAGAATATATAGATTCCAAATATGTATAAGAAAAGGTGTCCCATATTATATGCCATCAATAGCACAGTACTTTAATGTCATAACAATCCTACCCTCTTTCCTCAGATGACTTACAAGGTACCTTCATCTCCAGTAATCAAAAAGCAAATTAAAACAAGATAGTGATACCACTACACACTATTAGAATATCCAAAATTCAGAACACTGACAATATTAAATGCTGACAAGGATACAGATGATGGGAACTCATTGCTACCGTAATACAAAATCATCACAAAATTTGGTATAATGTTTAGTAGTTTTTTTTATAAACTAGATATACTCATACCATAAGATCTAGCAATTATGCTCCTTGCTATTTTACTCAAATGAGTTGAAAACCATGTCCATGCAAAAACTTACACATATTTATAATAGCTGTATTCATAATGACCAACACTTGAAAACCACCAAGATGTCCTTCAGTGGGTGAAGAGATAAACTGTGGTGCATATAGACAACGAAATATTATTCAGTGCTAAAAAAAAAAGCAGTGATCTAGCAAATTGTGAAAACACATCTAGGAATATTAAATGCCTATGAGGTGGTAGAAGACAAACTGAAAAGGTTCCACACTTTGATTTCAAACATTATGAGTCTGGAAAACTATGGAGATAGTGAAAAGATCGGTGATTACCAGGAAGTGCATTGGGCAGAGGTTGTGTGAGTATGGAGAGGAATAGGCAAGGTACAAAAGAAATAATTTTAGGGCAATACACTGCATAAAGGAAATACTCTGCATAATATAATGATAGATATGTCATCAGACATTTATCCAAACTCAAAGAATGTAAACACCAAGACAACCCTCAGATAAACGATGGACTTCAGATAATTATGAATGACAATATAGTGTGTCCTTAATGAAAAAATGTACAACTGTAGTGAATGATATTGATAATGAAGGAGGCTATTGATGTGTCAGGTCAGTTAGTATGAAGAAAATTCTCTATACCTCTCAATTTTGGTATAAACTTAAAACTGCCTTAAAAACATGTGGTACATATACACCATGGAATATTACTCAGCATTTAAAAAAGATAAACACATGCAATTTTCAGCAACATGGATGGCGCTGGAAGGGATCATGCTCAGCGAAATAAGTCAGAAAGAAAAAGAAAAATACCGGATGGTCTCACTCATAGCAGGAATCTAGAAAACTTAAATAAGAGACCAGGAAAATGAGTAACTATAAGAAAGTGAAAATCAAAATCAACAAAAAACTATGAACCAGAGACACTCTATAGGGGGTGGGGGGCGGGGAGGGGAGGGATTGGTGTCAAAATAATGGGATTGCAATTGTATGGGGAATATAAAAATAAAATTCATTAAAAAAATCTTATTTAGTTAAACTGTGAATACAAATCCTGGCCTATAAATCTTTCAGACTGCTTGAAGTAGAACAGTACTGATGTATCATAAAAGTCCTGTCCCTTTTCCTCAGATGACATATAATAATACCCTCCTCTCCAGTAGCCAAGAGGGTTCAGCAAGAGCTGGGATAAACAAAGTTTTACTAAAGAGCTTCTCAGAGTTCTGATATGGTAGTATGAATCACTGACAGGGAATTAAAACATACAAGATTCTCAGTTTATTCTAAAACAAAACCTAAGTCATTCTAACTTTTGTCTCTTATCTCCCCAAATTCTTATGGAATAAATAGATATTCTTCTTTGAAACAGAGAAGGAGAATTTTAATGCTAGATTCCTTACAATAATTAAGACCTTTTGTGATAGTAATACTTCGGTGGTTGATTAAGTTTAACTTCTTCCATGTTAATTTTAATTAGTTCTTACTTCAGATGACAATTTAATTTTTTGATCATTTCTCAACAGATGTAACATTTGACCTTAAGAATTATCTTACCTTATCCATGTCTTGAGGGTGTCTTTGAAATCCCATCTACAGTGGCAGCCAGCTGATTCTGAGAATCAAAAAGCTGGTATATTATTTATATTTTAATTTTGAAATAATTATAGAATCATAGAAATTTGAAAAATCCACAGGTATCTGCATACCCTAGATTCTATTTTTCCCAAAGGTAACACACTTCATAACTCTAGTACCAGCCAAAGTCAGGAAACTGACATTGGTATGATCCACATACCACTTTTACTCAGATTTCATCAGTCTTACACGTGTGTGTGTGTGTACATGTGTGTAATTCTCTGCTGCATTACACGTTTTAAGAAGTTGAACCTGTCAACAACCAAAAATCAATCAACGTTACCAACACATCAACAAAAAGAAATATAAAAACCATATGATAATATCAATAGATGCTGAGAAAGCTTTCAACAATGTACAACACCCATTCATGATAAAAGCCCTTGAAATTCTTGGGATACAAGGAACATACCTCAACATCATTAAGGCCATATATGACAAGCCAAAAGCCAGTATCATTCTCAATGGTGAAAAGCTGAAAGCAATTCCATTAAGATCTGGAACAATACAAGTATGTCCACTCTCACCACTGCTTTTCAATATAATACTGGAAGTCCTAGCCAGAGCAATAAGACAAGAGAAAGACATACAAGGAATCCAAATAGGCAAAGAAGAAGTCAAACTATCACTATTTGCAGATATATGATAATATACATAGAGAACCCCAAAAATTCCACAGAAAAACTAATTCAACTGATCAATCAGTTCAGTAAAGTGGCAGGATACAAAATCAACATGCAAAAGTCAGTAGCCTTCCTATACACAAGCAATAAATCTGAAGAAGAAGAAATAAAAAAAAGCATCCCTTTTATTATCGAAACAAAATAAATCAAATACTTGGAAATAAATCTAACAAAAGAGGTAAAGGACCTATACAAAGAAAACTATAAAACACTGTTAAAAGAAATAGAAGAAGACACAAAGAAATAGAAAGACATCCCCTGCTCTTGGATTGGAAGAATAAACATTATTAAAATGGCCATCCTACCAAAAGCAATATACAGATTCAGTGCTATTCCAATAAAAATTTCAATGCCATTCTTCAAAGAAATAGAACAATTATCGATGACATTCATATGGAATCACCAAAAACCCCGAATAGCCAAAGCTCTCCTGAAAAAAAAAGAAGGGAATGGAGGCATCACACTCCCAGACTTCAAACTATACTACAAAGCCATAATCATCAAAACTGCATGGTATTGGAACAAGAACAGACACACCGACCAATGGAATCGAATAGAAAATCCAGAAATAAACCCACATATTTATGGTTAACTAATCTTTGACAAAGGAGCGAAGACTATGCATTGGAGCAAAGAAAGTTTGTTCAATAAATGGTGCTGGGAAAACTGGGTCGCTACATGCAAAAGAATGAAGCTTGACCACTACCTCACACCATGCACAAAAACCAACTCAAAATGGATTAAAGAACTAGACATAAGACCTGAAACCATAAAATGCATAGAAGGAAATACAGGCGAAACACTACGTGATTTGCACATCAAAGACATCTTTACAGACACATCACCCAAAGCAGTGATAATGAAGGCAAAGATCAACAGCTGGAACTAAATCAAATTAAAGAGCTTCTGCACAGCAAAAGAGACAATAACAAAAACAAAGAGAAACCCCACCAACTGGGAGAACATTTTTGCACCCAACACTAATGATAAAGGACTGATCACAAAAATCTGCAAAGAGCTGATGAGACTCAACAACAACAAAGAAAATAATCCAGTCAAAAAATGGGCAGAAGAGCTAAAAAGAAACTTCTTGGAAGAGGAAATGCAAATGGCCAACAGGTATATGAAAAAATGTTCCACATCACTTGTAATCAGGGAAATGCAAATCAAAACTACCATGAGATACCATCTTACACCAGTGAGAATGGCACTTATTAAAAAAACTAGCAACATCAAACGTTGGTGAGGATGTGGAGAAAAAGGAACTCTTCTGCACTGTTGGTGGGAGTGCAAACTGGTCCAACCACTATGGAGAGCTGTGTGGAGATTTCTGGACCTACTAAACATAGAGCTTCCATATGATCCAGCAATTCCACTCCTAGGTATTTACCCAAAGGACACAGAAACATCAATTCCAAAGAGCACCTGCATCCCTATGTCTATAGCAGCACTGTTTACAATAGCTAAGCTTTGGAAACAACCCAAATGCCCAAAAATAGATGACTGGATCAAGAAGATGTCGTCCATATACACCATGGCATATTACTCAGCATTCAAAAAAGATAACCACATGGAGTTTGCAGCAACATGGATGGCACTGGAAGGGATCATGCTCAGTGAAATAAGCTAGAAAGAAAAAGAATACCAGATGGTCTCACTCATAGCAGCAATCTAGAAAACTTAAATAAGGGATTGCAATTGTATGGGGAAAATAAAAATAAAATTTATTAAAAAAAAAGAAGTTGAACCTGGAAAGTCCTGATAAGAAAGTACTGGGACAATTGTGCATGGCTAATTTACAGGACAGGTTCTTTTTTTTTTTCTGGGTAATTTCAGTTCTCAGGAGAACCTACATTTCCTTAAAAATTTCCTCAAACTGTCTTCTGATTCCTGTTTGTTTCTAATCAATGGCATATAAAAGGCATATAAAAAACACAATTTATAGGTAATAAACATTACATTGTTTTTCTGGTGGAGAATTGACAATGAACAAGGGTAAAAATAGGAAGCCAGTTTAAAGACTTCTAGTAATAATGCAAGTAAAAGTTGATGGAGGCTTGTGCAATATTGTAGTTAAAGCACCAGAGGTGGAGAGAAGTAGTCACATTTTGGATGTATTTTGGAAGAATCAACAGATTTGTGTGTGGAATATACATGGAAAATGAAGTGAGATGTCAAGGATGAATGCCACACAATTAAAAAAGTGAAATTACCACTTACTGAGTTGAAGACAAGGGGCACTGCAAGTGTAGGGAGAAAAGATGGAGAATCACCATGTCAGTTTTGAATGTGTTCTTTCTGAAATAGTGACTAGGCACCAGCAGGGCATAGGGATCTGGAGTTCAGGAGAGACATTTTGTTGTCATCAATACAGAGCTGACATTTGGGACCATGGGACTAGAAGAGAACAGCCAGGGAGAGGGTTTAAACAAAGCGAAGATCATTTACGTAAACCAATTATGTCTTAAAATATTTGTGTTTAGTTGCTCATTCTCACAAAAACACTGCAGGGTAGGAACTGACCTTCATCCCTATTTTACAGATGTGAAAACTGAAATTTGGAAACTTTTTAAGAAATTTGTCCACAGTGATAGAACCAAGACTGACCACATAGCTATTCTGGCAATGGAGGACTTACTTTTGCCACTGTCCTTTATATATCAATCTTGAAGTTCAAACCTTGGAAGAGATAAGGCACTGACTTAAAAGGCTACTTATTTGAAAATGGCTGTTAGCAGCAATTTTAAAGTCAGCAAGATTTGCCAGGGCAAGAGAGAACAAAGTCGTTTTTTTAACTCCTAGGAGGAAAATCCTACCTTATCCAATCTTGGCCATCACAGCATTGTCAGCCAGCCTCACTGAAAAGAGCAGAGCTTACAGGGGCTGGCCTCATGGTCCATGCCAATAATGACTCTTGTTTGTATTGGTACTACTTTATGGACAAACTTTAAAAGAGATGATAGTTTTGCATTGGGACTAATTAAGGGAACTCAGATTCTATCTTTTATATGACCACAGTTGTCATTTCTACATAACCTCTGATTTCAGTTTCCTGTTCTGACTGGGATGGGATTGATCATTCATTAGACACACATTTTTTGGTGTGCCTACCATAACAAAAGTGGTGGCAATAGAACAGTGAATAAAGTAGAAATGGTCTTTGTTCTACCAGCAAAGCTTTCTTTGTAGTAGAAAGTGACAGATCATGGATAAGTATGCAGACAAGTATAATGATGAAAAATTGACAAATTTTATAAATAATGAGACAGCTAACACAAACAAAAGCAGGAAGATCTACTTAAGATAAAGAAGAAAGATTTTTCAAACAAGGGTAATTAAGCTATTGCCTGATGGATGAGCAGAAAATATCTGTGAAAAAAAAAAAAAAGTAGGGAAGGACCTTCTGTACAGTGAGGACAGCAAGATATCTGAAGCACTGACATTTCAGAAAGATCTGGTTCCAGAATCCAGAGTAGGTAGGTCAACATGTTTAGAGGCACGGACTTTAAGGAATAAGGAGTCTTACCTTTCTTTTTACAATAAAGTATAATATGAAAAGAACTAATCTAAAGTACTTGGATATTGCTATGTTTCTATAAATCCCACTTAGAGAAAAACATTGCTGTTAATTCAACAAATCCAAAATATATTTTTTTAATCACAGAGCAAAATATATCAGTTTTGAAAAGCCCACCAAGACCCAGACTACGTGTTACACTTAAAGCCAATACTTATTCAGTATAACTGTTTTGAGGAATCTTGTTCTTGCAATCTCAATGACCAGTAAGATGAATTTAGCTTGTAGTTATTGGATCAGATGAGCAGATTATAAAGAATCTTCCATCCTCATCACATAGGGGGTAAAAAAAAATAATAAAATAAAACCAGGGTTGGACATTTCTATACTCCTTTGGCTTAGTCCCTTCTAGTAATGCACAAAGAAGATTTAATTACTTTCAGATGAGTAAGGTTCCCAACAAATTTTCCCACATAGGAAAGAACAAATTTAGGTTTCTTTGTCCCTAATACATTCCTATGAGTAAGTAATTATGTCAATCTTAACTCTTCTTGCTGTAAGAGGTAGGGACTCAATTCAAACTAAATCATGTCTTTGGATAGTTGCTTTTTTGCCAGTTTACTTAGTCAAACTATGGAAAGGGGAAGTGAGGGAAGGTCATATAGCATGGACCCGAGAACTTGAACACCATCAATTTCCTCTCTTATTCTCTGTATAGAGGCTTGATTCTTCCTACTATATTTGGGTTTTCTCCCCATTGATTACTCTTACCCTTTGAACATTTAATGGCCACCTCCATGTACATGAGGCACTGGACTGAGAGAGTAAGGTAGTACTCAAGTGAGATCAGCTCTGTATCTGAATATATACAGCTCCATAAATTTCATACCCTTTTCTAGATGGTAAATAATAAATTTATACATTATCTAAATTCAAATAGTGATACATTCTAAATTATAATTCTAAAAAGAATCACTGCATATAAAGTGATGGTCTAGGACTAGAAGAAGAGTGTGCTTTACTTAAACAAGGTGGTCAGGGGAGACTTCTTTAAAAATGTGTAATGTGATTTGAGATCTGGAAGACCAAACAGAAGCAGTCATTCATTACTCTGGGGCAAAACAATTTGAAGAAGAAGGTTCAGCAAATATAAAGGTAGGGCTGATAGGAGTGGAGCAAAGAGATATGTGGGGAAAGTAGGTAGATGTTGAATAGACAAGGACCTATTATCTAAGATCTAATGATCTAAAGTAAGGAGTGTAGATTGTATTTTAATTCTACAGAAAGTCACTGGAAGATTGTAAGTTTAGGCTGAAAAATCAGGTCTTATATTTTAAAGTTATATTAGTAGCACAGAACAAACTATAAGAAATAGAGTGGAAGGAGAGAAACCAACCTGTTGGTAAACACTTCAGACTTAGCCAGAATTTATTATAGTGGTTTGGAGTAAGGGAAACACTGAAGAGTTGGCAAGAAATTACTCAATTCAAAATGCAATTTGAAAGTAGAATAAAGGGGACTTTCTGATGAATTGTATATGGGAGCTCAGAGAGAAATAAATTATTCAGTTCACAAGGTCTTACCCTAAGCAGGAGAATGGTTACATAGGTGCTTAGTTGTACTGCTGCTATGATGGGAAAAACTGAGAGGAAAATGTTTGAGGAAATGTGTTTGGAACTTAAGAAAGCTTTGGCCAAGTTAAGTTCAGATGTCCATCAACCATTAAAGGAGAGATGATGCGTGGACTACAGCGAAGTTTTTTCTACAAGAGTTGGAAGGATTACATTTTTAAAGCGTACATTTTATTTTTTTTCCCTACATTGTATAACTGTATATGTGTGTGCTGTTACCACACTAAGGTTCTCCAAAAAAGCAGAACCAAAAACATGTGTGTATACACTCCTCTATTATGCTACTATATCTTATATATATATTTATATATATATATATATTTATGTAGAACATAGTTATATATTTTAATATAATGAAAATCTATGTATGCTACAATCTCTTTCTATATATTTATGATGGATATTATACTATATATATATTATATATTAAGCATATATAGTATCTCTTAATACATAACATCTATTAATCTATATATTCTAAATATATGATGAGAGAGAGAGACAACACAGATATTTATTATGAGGAATTGGTGCATACAATTATGGAGGTTAAATTCTTGATCTCCAGTAAGCTACAGACCCCAGAAATCTGGTGATGAAATTCCATTTCAAGTCTAAAGGTCTGAGAACCAAGGAAGCCAAAGGTATAAATCTCAATCCAAGCATAGAAGATCTATGTCCTAGCTCAAGCAAAGGAAGAAAATGGGGCAGTTCCTGCTTCCTGTACTTTATGTTCCATTCAGGCCCTCAGTGGAGTGAATCATGCCCACCCACACTGGCAAAAGCAATCTATTTTACTGAGTGCAGGGATTCAAATGCTAATATAATGCAGAAACATCCCCACAGATACATTCAGAATAAGGGTTCAATCTGGGAACCCTGTGGTCAGTGAAGTTGACGCATGAAATTAACCATCATCCTCAAACTGCTAAAGATGGAGCTTCCATATGATTCAGCAATTCCACTCCTAGGTATTTACCCAAAGGACACAGAAACAGTAATTCCAAAGGGCACCTGCATCCCTATATTTACAGCAGCACTATTTACAATAGCTAAGCTATGGAAACAACCCAAATGCCCAAAAATAGATGACTGGATCAAGAAGATGTGGTACATATACACCATGGAATATTACTCCGCAATCAAAAAAGATAAACACATGCAGTTTGCAGCAACATGGATGGAGCTAGAAGGGATCACGCTCAGCGAAATAAGCCAGAAAGAAAAAGAAAAATACTGGACAGTCTCACTCATAGTAGGAGTTTAGAAAATCTAAATAAAGAACCAGGAAAATGACTAATTATAATAAAGTAAAAATCAAAATCAACAAGCAACGATAAACCAGAGACATACTACAGGGGTGGTGGGGGGAGGGGAGGAGGAATTAGGGTCAAAATAAAGGGGGTGGGAATTGTATGGGGAATATAACCAACCAAGATGAAAATGCATACATTGTGCAAAAATGAAAAATGATGTAAAAAATATAAAAAATTAAAAAAAAATAAATTAACCATTATCATTACCACTGCCTAATTTTTTTGAACTTGTTAGCTCTTCAGAAGTTCAACTCATGCCATAGGACAATAAAGCCACACAGCTGACCAATTCTACATTGAGGATTAAAAAAATTGTGCTGTTGAGATACTGAAGGAAAGAATAAAAATATTATAACTGAAGGCTCATGAAGAGTTGTTTTCACTATTTTTCATACAACAATTACCCATGAGTGCCAAGCCTTGCATCAGACCCTGCAGAGACATAGCTGAACTGCACATTTTATCTAATTTATTTTTTTCTTATAATCAGTTTTATTGGCATAATTGCAGTATAGCTAAAAATAATTATTTTAGGTATTAGATATCAAGGAAAATGAAAGAAAAAAGAGTATTTTACTCTCATTCTTTGGCTGAAGAAGAATAATCAGAGCTGAATAATTTCTTCTGTTCTCTCTTCATTTCATGTATAGCCATGGGCAAGGAACTCCCAATAAAGCATTTCTATTCCCACGACAGGTTGTAACTTCCTCTGGCACGGCATCAAACCTCATTTCACATGCGCCAGGCAACACTATTTTCCAAAGCTCAAGCTAATTATAAGAGATTTATCTATGTGGAAACACAGGGATTAAGCAAGCAGGAAAAAAAATAGGAAAATTTATTTAGTGGCTGTGTTTAACAAAGGATAATGAAAACAAGGGTTACACAAAACAAAATCTTTCCTGAAATAAATACCTAACCAGTGAAGGGAATCATGAACATTCTGTTGGTGCCTTTATCCTGGCCTAACAGAAACTGCTACCAATAATACAGAAATACAAAGCTGACGTATTTGCCTTTAAGCCAGTACTGGAACCTCCATTAACCTTATCTCTTTGACATACTTGTTACTTAGCTTCTTAGTTCTTACTTGCAGATTAATCCTTACATTGCTAACATACTTTATCTTTCTAGTATATTAAAATTTATGGAAAGCATATTATTAAAAAATATTTTTAACCTGCAAGTAATTGTTTATAATTAATTGTTTTTTCTGTAAACCTTAATTTTACTTGTCTAGCTCCTCCATGCACATACCTTCCAAACTAGCTGTTTTTCTCTTATTGCCTAATTGCAAATTATATCTTACCTTAATATTCATATCATGCAATTACTTTATCTGGGGGAGGTGAGAGAGATTTCAGTGTTTTATTTCCCTTAATACAAAATTTTAATTTCCTCAATTTACAACCTTAATATTTATCTTTTCTTTTGTAGGATCATTTGTAATGTTTATTATCTGTGATGACCCTAATCTTTCCAACATGAGAAGAGAATCTTAAAAGTGCTGCATAACAGTCATCTATATTTATTTGGATAACAGACCTTTTGTAATAAATCAGGACAAAAAAATCTATTATTTTTTCAAGTTAAGGCAAATTTAACATATTTTCAGATTTTAATTAGCATCAACCTCTTCATCTTTATTATTCTTCTCACAGAACAGCCAATTCTTCAAAGATATTTTTCCCCTTTAAAAGGTAACTTCAGGGCCTTTCTGGTGATCTACGGGTTAAGTCTCAGTTCTATCATTGCAACGGCCCACTGCAATGGCCTGAGTTTGCTCACCGGCCATGGAGCTGACCCACATATGGCACAGCAGACTCTTCTGTTTCATCAGCTGCTCCCCTTAGTAGTGGATTTCAGCAGAGCACCTGCTCTGCTCCCCACTCTGTATACGGTGAATCCTCTTACCCCCCACCTCTGGCCTACACCCCAGTTCTTCTATGCAAAAACAAATAAATAGAATCTTTTTAAAAAAATAAAAGATAACTGCAATAGATATATCATCCCAAGTAGAGCCGGAGTGTTCTGTGGTCTACTTCAGAGTTAGTTAAATCAGATAAAACAACATCAAGAATAGTTTTCTTCTTTCTAATGCAACTGCTATGAATTGCTAGTTAAGCTGCAATATAAATACTATTGTTTGGAGTCTGAAGACTTGAGGTAGGTTCATAATCCCAAGAACGGGGTCTGCAGCCTTTCCAAATCACTTAACCTCTCTACAGTTTCCCATAACTCTCCATGGTTGCCTCTCCTCTCTTGCAGTTCTGTCTTCCATAGACTATCAAGAAAAAAAGCATCTGAGAGAGCAGATTGCTAAAAGAGTTAAATGAGGTAAGAAGAAAAAATGCATGTGGTTATCCAGTTTTACCAATTGTTGAATAAACTTTTTTTTTTTTAGTTTTATTTCACTGTCACTCCCAGACATCAAATTATACTACAAAGCAGCAGTAATCAAACAAATATGGCACTGGAATAAAAATAAGCATGCAAAACATGGGAACAGAATGGAAAGCCCCAAAACAAACTCAAACTTGTATGGACAGTTAATTTAAAACAAAGGAGCCAAGAACATGCAAAGAAAGTTTATTCAACAAAGGGTAAATACTGGATAACCACATGCAAAAGAATGAAACTAGACCACTCTTGCATACCATTCACAAAAATTAACTTCAAATAGATTTAAGACTTGGTTGTAAAACCCACAACCATGAAATACATAGAAGAAGACATAGTCAAAGCAGTCCATGACATCAACTTCAGGGATGTCTTTGGTAACTTGGCTATATTGACAAGAGAAACAGAGGCAAAAGTAAACAAACGGGACAAAATCAAATTAAAAATTGCAAGTAAAAAGTGTACAGTGAAAGAAAGCTTCATCAGACTAAAAGACATGCCAGCAAATGGGAAATATGGAAGCAAAGGGGTTTAAAGTACTATAGGGAAGGAATATTGGTGTTCTGGTTGTAGGCATTGTGCGGTAACACATCAGGGCAGGTTTAAGCCTATATCCTTAAAACATGCAGTTTGTTATTTTAAATTTTTTTTTTTTTGCATAGAAGAACTGGGTGTAGGCTAGAGATGCAGTGGGTGTGAGGATTTACCAGAGACATTGTGGGGAGCAAATCAGGCAGATTTACTGAAATACATTGCTAAGGGGAGCAGCGAGTAAGACAGGAGAGGTCTGCTGCGCCATATGTGGGCTAACTCCCTGGCTGAGGATTGAACTCAGGCCATTGTGATGACAGCACTGAGACTTAACCCCTAGGCCACCAGGGAGTCCCACAACATACAGTGTTAAAAATGAATGTTACCTCAATAAAAGATAGTATACTTTTTTTAAAGTTAAGAAATAGGGCGCCAACATATGTTGCTTAGAATTCACAAAAGAAAGAACAAAATTTAACATTATAAAGCTATTAGAAATGCTGAGCCAGCTGACTGCCCTGTTTTTCTCCCTTCTCTCTTTCTGATGGGTGCAGGGAAGAAGGTGTCCTTTGGCGGTGGGCACTAGTTTGAAATGGCAGCATTTGAAGAGCCTTTTGTTTTTATTGTCTTGTTTGGTCAAGAAGCAAAACATGTTTTGCTATTCCAAAAATTCTCTAACAAGAGATGATGTCAAAGCATCCTGTACTGTTCTTTATATCTACCAAATCCCAGGGGTTGTCAGCAGTGAAACAGGCGCTTTCTTCTCTATGTGTAGTGTGTTATCCTTTTAAGAGTCGAAAGAGCCTCCCCTGGTGGCGCAGTGGTTGAGCACTGGGCTGCGAGGCTGCCCGCAGCCTCTGCAGCACAGGTTCGTTCCCCGGCCACCAGTGAGGGCCCCGCAAAAAAAAAAAAAAAAAAAAAAAGTCAAAAATCCTCAAAAAGGTGTTGATCTCTGTGACTCATTATGAACTATATATCTGGAAGGATCTAAAAAAAGAGTTACTTAATAGAGAGAGCCCAGTTGTACCTCTCCTTCATTAAACAAATGTCCTGTGTTTTTTGAGAGAGACCAAAACATAACTTACCCCCCATATCATGTTTATGTAAGTAAATTTCACATTATCTTATATAATTGCCTGCCTCTTGTTCTTCCCTTCACCTTTGTCTTTTTAGACCTCTACTTTTCCCCCACAGTCTTATTTGAATTTCCTACTGGTCCTTGTGTCTGAAACATCAAATCCCATGAACACTGAGTCCTCCATTCTTCAGAGTAGAGCATCTCTGAAACACATAAATTTCACCCTTGCTAGAAATGACTGTCTCTAATTTTTTTTTATAATGAATGAATTATTTCTAGAAAGGAGAGGGCAAAGGATTAAGAAGGAGTAGGGACAGGGCCTTCCCGGTGGCGCAGTGGTTGAGCGCCGGGTTGCAAAGCTGCCCGCAGCCTCTGCAGCCTCTGCAGCCGGTTCGATCCCCGGCCACCGGGTGAGGGTCCCACATGGTGTGCAGACCTCTCCTGCTGCCCACTGCTCCCCGCAGCAGTGTACTTCGGTCCTTCTGCCTGCTCTGCTCTCCCCTCTGGCTCTGGTGAATTCTCTCACCCTCCCGCGCTTCTGACTGTACCCAGTGCTTGTATAAATAAATAAATAAATAAATAAATCTTTAAAAAAAAAAAAAAAGGAGTAGGGACAGAGATGATTTCTTTCCTACTTCATATTCTCTATCTTTGGAGCTTTGTTCCTGGAAAGCATGTCAGGGGCCTTTCCACATCAGGCATCCTGGAGAGGAGCATGTGGATGCAGCAAGGACTCAATTTGTGTCCTCTGAGATCTACGGGCTGCATTGAGCTTTGAGGCGGCAAAGTCATTCAAGTTGCATGTAGTGATTATCTCATGCGTTCATATATTCATTCTTTCATATACTTATTCAACAGACATTTAAGTCCCAACAGTCTGCAAGAGCAAGGAAAATAATAATGAACAAAACAAATGAAACTAAACAAAAGGCTAAAAAAAAAAAAAAATCCCTGAAAAATCAGTAACTCTTGTTAGATCACAGAAGTGAGGTCACATAGCACATTGCTGCCCCCAAAATTTAAGAAACAGACAAATACAGAGAAACACAAGCACTAGATGAGAAAATCACAGGCAGAAACCTGTAGAGCCTGTGTCAAAGAGGGAAAATTTAAACTGAATTTGGCGAAGAGCTTCAGTCTCAATATGGACAAGTGTGAGAGAGAAAAAAAAACCACTGGTGTCAGTGACACCACGGTGAAATGGAATTCAGGGAGCTCTGTCAGGTCCTCAGTGACTGGAGAAAAATCCTCTCCTGTTCTAGCTGGGGGAAAGAAAGAAAACCAGCTTGAATTACATGTTTTAAATAATGCCTGCCTTTAGGCGAAACTACCAGAGCCTAGACTTCTGGGGTTTTTTGAGTCTAACCTACCTGGGGAGAAAAGGGAAATATCTCACCTCAATCTCTTCAAGTCATCCAATCCCACCTCAGAAGAGAGAAAAACAAATAAATAAAACTGAGAATCATGTGTGATGTTCTCAAGGCTGAGACCTAAGAATGGGACCACAAATGCTTCTACCACACATTACCACTACACTGTAAAGGTCTATTGACTAGTTTCCTTTATCTAATACATCATGTACACCTTTCATCAAAAAATTAAAATGCAAAACACAGTGATTCCAGTGCCAGTTTCAGATATCCCATGGCATTTAGAATTATCAGACCAGGGATTTAAAAGAAAAAAAACTGATTAATATGCTAAGGGCTTTAATGGAAAAAGTGGACACCATGCAAGGACAGATAATGCAAGCAGAGAGAAATTTTAAGAAAAAAAATAGAAAAGAAATTCTAGAGATCAAAAATGCTCTATCAGAAATGAATTCCTTTGAAGGACTCATTAATATACTGTACACAGCTGAGGAAAGAAATTCTGAGATTAAGGATGTAACAATAGGAACTTCCAAAACTGAAAAGAAGAGAAAAAACACAGAAGAAAAGAAGAACAGGAGAATAGTTTTATGCCCACAAATCTGACATATAGATGAAAAGGACCAATTCTTTGGAAGACACAATCTGCCAAAAGTCACACAGGAAGACACAGATGCTCTTAACAGGCCCATATCTATTAAACATGTTAATCAATCATTAATAATTTTATAAAACAGAAAGTACCATGCCCAAATGAATTCATGGGTGAATACTACCAAATGCTTATGAAATTATACCAATCTTATTAATACATTTTAGCAAATATAAACACAAGAAACATTTCCAAACTCACTCTATGAGGAAAGTATTACCCTAATGCTAAAAACAAAACAATGGAATTAATGCCCAAGAGGAGGTATATATGAGAACTTTGCATTGGCTATTTTTCTGTGACTCTAAAACACTATAAAAATAAATATTTTTTAAAAAATAACAGTTGTAAAAATCAAACATTTTAATTAGAAATTAGGAAAAAGACAGGAAGAGACTTAACACTGATGAAGATGTATAGATGGCATATAATCCCATGAAAAAAGGTTTAATATCATTGGTCATCAGTAAAGTTGCCAATTAAAACCACAATGAGTTATCACTACATATCTATTAGAATATACAAAATTTTAAGCCACCAAATGTTAGTGAGAATTTTAAAATACTGGCCCTACCGCACATTGCTGTTGAAGAGGAAGGTATGTCATTCTGTTGTAAACGTATGTTACACACATACTATGTTGCATAGTTTGATATTTTCTTATAAAATTAAATGTGCACTTACCATAAAATCTGGTGAATTACTAAGGAAAATGGCTATCAGTTAAAAGTGCTGAAACAAAATAATGTAAGCACGAAAAGCAAGAACAAATAAAATTGACAGTAGAGAGAGATATGGAAAGGAACTGAAATTGATATGATCAGACATAGGCTATAAGGCAACCATGCTTAACATTAAAGTAAAAAGTAAACATGAACCAAACCAAGAAAATCTGAAAAATACAAAATACATTTTATTAAGTGGTATGAACTGTAGCCAAAGATTCAGAAAGAAAGGAAAAGATGTACAAAATGAGATAGTTAAAAATATATTGATAAGAATTTTAAAAAAACCTTGAATTTTTCATAAAAACCAATCCTTTTATAAAAGATCAATTAATCCTCAAAATCATAAATAAAATGGTGAAACTTCAGAAAAATCAAACAAAGAAAAAAAAAAAAACTTAAAAGCAGCCAGAGGAAAGATATTAGCACTAAATTACTGACAACTATAGTGAACAAGTTGGAAAGAAGGTGAAAATATTAAAGGCATATTAAGTAAAATCACAAAAAGGAACAGAGTACTTAACTTTCAAATAATTGGAAAGGAAAAACAGAAGGGCCTTGTTTCAGAGGTAACTGGTCAGGAGACTATGTCCAGTTATCAATGTCCTTAAGGACTGCCTTAGCTGCAGGGACCCACCTTCTGTGAGGTCACACGCCTGTCTGGTCAGTCCACGTGTGTAGAAAGTCTCCCAATGTAGACATAACAGACTACTCTGACAGGCCAAACTCACTCCAGATCCTGCTGTGTTATCTTAGGTTTTGTCAGGCTTGTGTGGCATGTGGTGGAATAAGGGATTAAGCAGCTAGTGAAGTGGGCATGTTAGAACAGATATGCTATGTACAATCAGAAGATCCACCAAATGATGTTTCACAGAAAGACCTGGAGAACATACCAGTCACAGAAGCCATAAGGAATATACTAGAGAAAGGAGAGTGGACATTTCTAAAAATTTCCATGGCAGCTCTCTTCTGGAGTCTAGAACTGTAAAAAAGGTTATTATAGAACTTAGATCCTTCAGAGCAATGGGAAGACCCTGAAGCTATACCGACCAAGTGATAGCACTTAAACTACAATTCAAGGTGAGGATTATTATAATGAGCAGTAAGGTCAGAGTGGCAGCCAAAGTCAACTGACCCACAGAGTTTTGGAGATGGTACATAGAACACAACATTCCAAGACACACACCAACCAGAAACTGAGGGAGGTCATCTAAATAAAAAGTCATAACCTATTACCCAGTATCCAAATTTTAGCACATCTTTAAACTTCAGGCATATTAATTGAAGAAGGGACTGAGTCCTGGAAAAAAATGACTACTACATCACAACAGGATTACATGGTAATGATCTCTCCAACACTTATTCAAAGGATCCTAAATTCATTTACTTAGAAAGCTGTACATTTGAGGGCTTGGCTTGACTCTGAGATCTCAACACTTGTAGCATCCTCATGGCCACCTGTCAGAGTGAAGCTATGAGGACCAGGGAAATAAATAGAGTCTTCACCACAGTCTGACTACAATGTGTCTACTGTGCCTACAGACATAACTATAAACTCATCTCTGAATAATTGAGATTTGTAATTTGCAGCTGATATAAACTCCACATTGAGGACTTAGTTTGAGGAATAAGACTAAGTAAACATCTCTTCTTATTTCTAGCCAAGAAAAAACTACATCACATACAGGTAAGGCATGAAAATGGAATATGCTAGTGCCAACGTCAAAAATCTATAGGGTACAGGACCTCCCCTGGTGGCGCAGCGGTTGAGTGCTGGGCTGCGAAGCTGCCCATAGCTTCTGCAGCACCAGTTCAATCCCAGGCCACCAGTGAGGGTCCCACATGGCGCGCAGACCTCTCCTGCCATGCCCGCTGCTCCCCTCAGCAGTGTATTTCCTCAGTCTGCCTGTTCTGTTCCCTGCTCTATCTCTGGTGAATTCTCTCACCCTCCCATGCTTCTGACTGTACCCAGTGCTTGTATAAATAAATAATCTTTAAAAATAAAAATCTATAGGGTACAGACATGAGGATTTCCATCACAGGGACATGTATTTACCAACGTGGCCCCTGCAGAAGCTGAATGACTGGGAGTTAACTGTACACTACCACAAGTGAGTACACAATATGAGTTGAATTGTGTCCCCCTCAAAGACATGTTAAAGCCTTAACCGCCACAACCTCATAATATGATCTTATTTGAAACAGACTAATGATGTAAGTGGTTAAGATGAGGTGACTAAATTAGGATAGGCTTTTATATAATATGAACTATGTTCCTATAAGAAGAACAAAATACAAACACAGAGGGGTGAAGACACAGAGACATGAGGAGAGAATGTATTTGATTACAGAGGCAGAGATTAACAGCTGCCTTCAAGTCAAGGCACGGCAAAAGTTTCTGGGAAACCACCAGAAGGAAAATGCAAGGAACGATCTCCCTTACTGTTTACAGAGGATGGGGGCCCTGCTGGCACCTTGATTCTGACTTCCAGCTTCTACAACCATGAGAGAATAAATTTCTGTTATTTTAAGCTACCCAGTGTGTGGTAGTTATAAAAGCCCTAGGAAATTAATACAATAAGTTCCATCAAGTAGTAGCCCCCATCTCGGCTGCTGTGCTAGATATTGTTTGTTAGAACATAGCAAAGTTCCTTCAAATTAATAGTATAGCTAATTATTTGGTAAATAAATTTATTTTCTTTTTAAAAAAGATTTATTTATTTATGCATAAAAGAACTGGGGTACAGGTCAGAGGTGGTTATGGTGGTGAGAGGATTCACCAGAGACAGAGTGGGGAACAGAACAGGCAGAATGACTAAAATACACTGCTGAGGGGAGGAGCAGGCTAGTCAGAAGAGGTCTGCTGTGCCATGTGTGTAGCTCCCTGGCCAGGGATCGAACTCATGCTGCAGTGGCTGCAGAGAGCTTCATAGGTTGCATCTTAACCCCTTGTGCCACCAGGGAGGCCCCTAAATTTCTATCTCTATAAAAATTAAAATCAGATATAGTTTGTAAAAGAAATCAAGAAATAATTATCATTTTGCACCAAAACTCTGTCAGTCTCCTACTCTCTGCCACAATACAGTACAAAGGGATCTGGCGAGCATGGGCAGCAGAGTCCATCGTTTGTATCCATACTGCCATAACAGTTGCTGTATAGCCAGACAGCAAAATGTGGCTAGTATGCTGAAAAGGTGGAAGATCTAAGTTGTCTGAGGGTGGAAGAAAACCCTATGCTGGTTCAGAGGCCAATTGCATCTATAACATTTAGGGTCCAAGTGGTCATCAGTGGGGCCATTATTCCTAAGTAAAAGGAAAAAGCATTTCATCACTTGCCATAAAGTAGAAAGCATGTTGCTTAACGGGTCTTTTTGGATAAAGTAGGTAGCTTATTCCACCCACAACATATACCAAGTGTGAATGGCTATCAACTAGGAATGGAACCCATAACAGGAAGGAGCTGTGCACTCATAGCTTCTGTACCACTGACTGCCCCTGAGTTCATGCCTGTGAATACATGGGGAATTCCCTATGACTAAATGAAACAGGAGGGAAACAATACAACTTTGGACAGCTTAGTTGACTTTGCATGTAGGTGCAAGTTGAAAAATGAATGGTAGCTAAAGTTGAGGCCCACTCAAAGGTGGCCTTCAAAGCACTGTAAAGGAAAATCTTCTCAGCGGACAGAGTGTTCTTCAATGCATCTGATGATGTAGCTAGTCTGGGAAGAAAAGTAACCTGAAATTAGTCTATATACGGTCTCATGGGATGTGACAAATGGTCTAACCAGCTGGTCAGGGACTGGGAAAGGAAAATGTTGGAAGAACAGGGTCAAGGAAGTGTGGTGTACAGCCATGTAAACTGAGCATGTAGGAGTGGGTAGAAAGTAAGATGACCATTTTATTATGTATCAGCATCTTCAGAGATGAAATTAAAGAAGTATTAAACCATTAAGTGGTTAAAATGCCCTGGTTGTTGACACTAGTTAAACTCTTTAATAGGCCACTACAGAAATATGAATGGACACATGAATGAGAGCATCCATAGCAAAAGAGATGGAGTTCATGTCTCATTTCTCATGGACATAGCAGCATGAATTTCAAATTACTAAGGTATATTTAGCTAAGGCTGCTGTTTAATGTCCAAACTGCCAACAACAGAGACCAATGCTAAACCCTCAACACAGCAGCTGACTCAGATCAAAATACAACTTGCAGACAAACTGGCTGTATTAATCTTCCACAATAAAGCCAAACCAGCAAGTAAGTCAATGGGGTGAACAGATATGATAGCTCAAGAGTAAGGGGACTCTTGAGAGGATAATGAAGAAGAGACAACAAATGTCCATTGTGTCCCACTTAAAGTTTGTCCTACCCCTTTCCATTTGGCAGATTTTCCTATTGTTTATGGTGGCAGCTAGGGTTTGTTTTTTTTTTTTTTTTTTCAGGGTTTTTAGACTTGTTTTGCATTGTTTTGTGCATGTCTGGAAGTGGCGAGCCCAGGGTAGTTACTCTGCTGCCATCTTGCCAGACTCCATATTATTACCACTTTTATTTCTTTCATGTATTTATATTTAAAATCACTTTAAATTGTATTAAGACCAACAATGAATAAATCAAACATTTACACATAATCTACAATTTCAAGGCATTCCCAAAATTGGGAGAATTGCAATATGTAGAGAGCTAATTACTTAAAGTATGAAGATTTCTATAATAAAACTTCAGATAATCATGTAGGTGTCAGGGGAGGCATAAAACACTTTCATATAAATTCACCCATAATTTGGTGGAGTGGAGTTAGAGAGCATGTTAGTGAGGGAGTGAGTTATGTGTATGATGTAAGACTTCACTGACAAGCATGTATTTAAAAGGTACAAGTAGAACGTCATTACTTGTGGTAGGTTGAGGAGTGTATTGTGGGATCTAAACATTGCATTATTCGAGCTATAACTTTGCATCAAAGCCTTGATTCTTAGGGCATGGTGCACATATAACAGTAAGGCGTTTCTAGAAAACACTGTTCAGGATAGTTTACTTACAGATGGCAGAAAGCACAACTCAAAATAGATAAAACAGGAAAAAATGAATTGGTAAGTTGTATCTCTGGTAAATCCAAAGCTAGTTGGACTTCACCTATAGATGGATTAGTAGTTAGTTCCTTTTCTAAGCATGCTGATGTTTTCAGGGGATACTGAGCGCAAGGTGGTACTCCTAAAGCAGATTGAGTATGGTAAGAATATATGGAGAATGGAAAGGTAGAGCCAGGAAAATTCAAAGGATTCACCACTCTGGCCTACTTTCTGACTCACTCTCTTCTTACTTGTTTTAAACCAATGGTACTAAATTTCTATATCGTTATAAAAAGAAAGAAAACAATAACATTGAATTCAAGTTTTATTTGCCCTTTATATATATGACATAATTCACAATGGATCAAAAATATACCCTAGATAGAGTTTATAATATTGCACAAGCGCCACTAAAACTTTGTTGCTTCTCTGTGACATTCAAAAAATAGTACAATTTGATGAGATAGTCAGGTCCCTGATGTCCAATTGCCAATCATGCCAGAGGCCAAAGCCAGGAAATAAACAGCAGAAATCTCCCTTTCTATGCAATTTCTGCAATGAGATATCACAAGTTCTCTTTTGCCTATTTCTAGGGATTTTATATATGGCATAAAAGGGGGAAATGCTCCACTGAAGCTTAACTGAGAGGCATGCTACAGACATGTGTGCAGACTATCAGTTTGCTTTTTACTACCTGGAATATTCAATGCTAACCTCACTGAAATATAAGATCCTAAGAGCAGGACTTTGCCTGAATAGTAAACTGCTTTATTTTCTCTCTCTAGAATGGGCCTTGCTTGGTTATAGTTAGACACAAAGCATTTGATAGTAAGTATCCATATTAAGAAATTTTGGTGGCAAATTGCAGAAAACTCCAATGGAGATGGTAGACACTAATCAGTTCAAAAGACTAGAAATTCAGAAGAAAGGTGGTCTTCAAAACTGACTTAACCTATCATCTCTGAATGAATTTTCCTGCTAGTCTCTTGACAACACCTTCTGTGTGACAATGTCCTACACTGTCCATTAGCAAAACAAAGGATGATGCCCAGAGGAAAAGTGTGGCATTCATTTGTGTTGACCCTCAAATACCTGTGGTTTCCTTCCTGGCACACGGAGATCTGTGTATCCCTGATCTCTTGAGGTTAGATGTGGTCATGTAACTCACCTTTGCTAATGAAACTGAATGGAAGTGATGTGAGCCACTTATGGGTGTGAGCTTTAAAGACCATTTTTTTCTACTACAATGAAGTGAGTATACTGGATAGTGACTCTTTTCCAACCTATATCCTAGGGAGAGAATAGTGTAAAAGAGAACACTAGCCCACTTATGATGACAATTATACAATATGAAAAGTATATAAACCTTTGATATTATAGTGCATTGATAACCCAACCTATCCAGAGCAATACAACAAGAAAGTCACTTAGGAATTGTCTCCCAGAAAAACAAGGAAGCTCTTAATATAAACCCTCCAAAATCCTCTCCTTATATAACTCATTGGTATGAATTCTCATTACTGAGTCAACCACTCTTAAGGGAGAAAATTGTGCTAAGACCAAACAACTCAACCCAAGACCTGAATACTGAATCAAACCCCTGGAGTCCCAGGAGATGTATACAGGAGTGTATGAAATCCAGGATAAAACAGGATTTTATTACGTAAGAGCAAGGAAATTTCCACCCACAAAGCAATGTAATTTCTCCCTTTGTTGGGTATAAGAGGTTGCTTAGTGATATGTCTTCTTAAGCACAGTCAGTAGAAATATCTTAGCTGAATCATGCACAATAAAAAATTACCATCACAATATTTGTGTGATCCCATTTTCTTCTCTAAGAAGAGATAGGGGAGAAGGGATAGAGAAATAATGATACATTCACTTTTTAATCTTATGTTTTTATTTAGCTCACTTTTAAAAAAATCTCTATCTATGCAAGGCCTAGGTAAGAAATAACCATGTGATAAATTCCAAGTAACTGACAAAGTACATCTGTCCTTATTGGATTCACTAATAGTATCCTTAATGCAGAATATCAACAAGTGATGAAAGTAATCTCTTCAATTACTGTTTACATATTTGTAATTAAAATTTGTGTCACATAATCATTCTCCCATATATTTTCTATCAGCCAAAACAAAACACATTCCCTATATATGAAAGACCACTGTCAAATAAAACACTTTCCCAAAAGCAAAATATATAATAGAGTTATTTGGTCTCTGAGCATCACATGTGAGTTAACTAAACCCAGTTTTCAATATTAGGTTGAGTTACCTGGGGAGCAAGTACCTAAGATCCTAAGATCTTTATCAAGTTGGCTAATAATCTCTGTGTGTATTGTTCTCAAGTTCAGCAGAAAGGAAGTCAACTCTGCTAAGTATACCTTGAGGATGCAAAAACTTTTTAAAAATAAGATTATATAACATGAAACAGATAGAGTGAAGTTAATCTACCTCAGGTTATCATGGGTGTGACTAATGGGAAGTAATACCATATATGCACAGTGAATTTAAAACTACTGAAAAGACACAGAATTAAAACAAAACTGAAGTGCCAAATAGCACTGGCAATTCACAGGGCTAAATATTTACTCCCTGTATCTTCCATCTGACTCTTAGAAAATCTTCTAAAATTGTCTGTTATATCAACCATGAATCTATGAATCTCCAATATATTTGTTCCTTTATTCCTAAGTGAATGCATTTGGAGGAATGAGAGAAGAGGAGAGAATGTCTTGGTCGTAAATGTAGTTAATTGGATAAGCACTACTGTGCCTAAATGTATATAAAAAGGCCTTTGAAAATGTTATGTCCTGGATTATGTCTTTGAGTAATGTTGCTCATTTTATTTCTCCAAGATGTTTTCAAAATGGAGTAGCAATTTCAAAAGACATAACTACCTGCAGCTAAGAAAATAATACTTGTGCCAGGCATCAGGGACTATAAAAATTCAAGTCAGCTCACAAACTATTCATTTCCTAACTCATTTCATTGCATGTCCTGCAATAAGAAATAGAGTCTTAACATCTGAAAAAACTTACCCTCTATGCTGAGAAAGAGAAAGTAGAAACAGCAATCTAAAATTATATTAGAAACTTGGTTAACCATAATTCTAGTAACTGAACCTTAAAATAAACTAAGAGGCAGAAGAAACTCCAGGGGTCATTTAGTCCAAGCTGCTAGCAACAGAGTAATTTCTTTTTGAACAGTTCTTTACCTGTGGTTATCTTACCTTTGCAAATATATTTCCAGGAAATAGGGACTTAATTCTTTAGATTTTTTATTCCAGTCTCAAATAATTATAATCATATCTTTATCAGAATTAAAGTGACATCTTTCTTTCATTTATCTATAGATTTGCATTCTAAAATGATCAAAAAAAGACTTCTGCCTTAAATTAATATGAACTCTAATTTTAGATTGAGGGGGAAAATGCAACGAAAAAACAAGTAAAAGTCAATTTTGTAAGTAAGTAATCAGTATCCTCAGTTATGTTCTGTAATCCATCCATAGTTATTCATAAATCCTTATTTTTTTAAGATTTACTTATTTATGCATACAAGAGCTGGGGTACAGGCCAGAGTCATGGGGGTTAAGAGGACCCACCAGAGACAGAGTGGGGAACAGAACAGGCATGCTGACCAAAACACACTGCTGAGGGCAGCAGTGGCGAGACAGGAGAGGTGTGCTGCGCCATGTGGGTTTCTCTCTGTCTGGCCGGGGATCAAATTTGTGCAGCAGAGGCTGTGGATTGCTTCATAGTGTGGTGCTTAACCCCTTGAGCCACCAGGGAGGCCCCATAAATCCTTATTTTTAATAGACCCACAGCAGCAGGAATGATAAACACAAACTTAATGATTACATTCTTCTATTTAAAATTTTTTCAGAGGATTTTATCTTATCTTAATACCTAAATTTCTTTGCAAGCTTTATAAGGTCTTACATGCTTTGGATCCATGCTACCTCTACAGCTTTCTGAATTGTCATGCCCACCTAGAAATTAACAATCCATTCACAGCAAATGTATTTTAGTATTTGCAAACTATGACATTCACTCTCTTTTCTTTGCTTTCACCTGAAATTCTCATTTCTCTCTCAAAAACAACCTTTCATAACTCTTACTAGCATAACTAATTCTGGTCTCATACCAAACATCTCTTAGAAATCCTTCCTTGGCCAATCAAATTTGGAATTGATGTCTCCCCCACAAGCTCTCATGGCATCTATAGGATCATTAACATAACCCTTAGTGTTTTGCAGTATACTAGTGTTACTCACTACAACTATAACTACATGAGAGTAGTTATATCTAACTCACTCACTAGTTCAGTCCTTGTCTATTACAATGCCTGAAGCAGAGCTAATACTCCCTGAATATTTGTTAGATCTATGAATAAATAAGCGATCGAGTACAAATAATAAATGTAAGTCAGTGCAAGGTTATTTACCCAAGAACAATAAAATTATGTTCTTATATCCCACTGATTAAAACAGAGTAAACTTGTTTGTTTTGGAAAGTTTCCAATAATCAAAGATAATAACAGGAAAAAAAAAGATTTCTAGCTAATTAAGGTGTAGATTCCTGTGCATAAGGTCTATATTTTATCACTGATTTTGACAGTCTTTGACACGAGTTGTTGTTGATTTATATCTTTGTTGGTGAACTTCTTTTAATTCTTGTTTTATGATTCAATTATGGGACATGTGCTTATAAAGAGATACAATTCAATGACAACTTTTGTCTTTAACAATGTTTTTAAAGTCCTACACAGAACCAATTATTCTCAGTACTGAAGAATATAAGGACCCCAAATTCATGTATTTTCTTTCTCTGACAATGAATGAATTGGGTCATGACAAAGAGGGTTGTTTCCAATCCCCATAATAAGGGTGGGCCATTAAGTAACTGCAGGTTAGCTCTTGCAGGATAAGATCATAAAAAAGGATTGGAAAAGGTAAATATACGACCATAAAGTAGACAATTTTCTTTGTAAATCCTAAGCACACAGCCAGCTTTTCTTATTACCTACCCAATAGGAACTTACAAAAACACTGAGTCAGAAAAGAAGCCTAGAGCAGCATTTTATTTAATCAATGCCATAAGTTACTCCTTGGCCCCACTGTACAGGGACTGTTTCGACCTTGAACATGGCCTTTGTTTGAATGTATCTCCATATGTTTCCAAATTGCTGTGCAAAAACTGATTGTTCCACAGTCTCCTGTTAATATTTTGCCTGGGCATAATGTTCACTTCTATTTGTCTAAAATGTTCCAAATTGCCAAGTGACTTTTAAAGTAATTACTAATTTTTTCAAGTAGAAACTGCTATTTTATGACTGAATTGCAGCACTGAAAAATGTGGAAACATCATGATCTGAGTCAGAATGGCAGAGTAAGTGTGAGATGACAATTGTCAATTTTCAGTAGAAGGGGTTGGGGCTGACATCCAGGAAGAAGACTTCCATTCATTTTTTTTCTTTCATCAATTGCCCTGTTCATATCCATCTCATTAGTCTTGAAATAACACAGTAGAATGATCTTCTAGGGAATTTAAATCACTTGAACGCTATTCATTCCAGAGTTTCTTGAAAGGGTAGCATATGTCCCTAGTAAAATATTTAAAATTAATGGCTTTAATTCTTGCTTCATTTTCTTCAAGGACACAACTGCTATTACTCCAGAAGTTAAAGGGTAGGGAAGGTCCAAACTAGAGAGGAGGAATTCTTCCTCTCCTTCCAATATCAGCCTGTCCCATTTTATGCTACTCTTCTCCAATAAGTAGCATTCAGAAGTCTACAACAAATGTTATCCAGGAAAATTAGAGCAGTATAGGATGAAAATCAACAACAGGAGAAAGATAGTGTTTGCTGTCTCTCCCTCTGACATACACACAAACACACACACACACAATTCTACAATACTATTTTGTCAAAACATCAGATTAGAGTATAAATTAGATATCAAAATGGTATAACCTTTAATCCTGCATTGCCCTATCATATTGTGGAAAATAATGCTTCTTTATTGGTCTTCCTTTATAGATTCTCCCCAGGGAATAGAAACTTTACCTGCCGATTATTTATGAGGACAAAATGACATAGTAATTAAAAACATGAACTTTGGAATCAGACACACTTAGATATGAACCCTGGCGATATTGCTTAATAGCTGTGTGATTGCAATTTTCCACATTTGCAAGAGGGAAAAATAGTGTCTACTTCTTAGGGGTGATATGAGATCAAATGACATTTTACATATAAAATATATATCCCTGAACCTAACTCATAGTTATTGCTCAATAAGAGGTAATCTCTGATGAAGAAGATGATGATAATGAGGATAATGATGATGAACTACTTTGATACATAACTACATTGGCAAATGCTCCAGAATATTTTTATATTTTCCCTATCCTAAATAAGAATTTACACACTCAGACTATGTATAAACTGAAAATTAGTGATTTTTTTTTTTTTTTACTGTATGACCCAAGATCAGACATCTAGTTAAGTGTCAGGGTTTAAATATAAATAAAGATCTTTCAGCTTTTACAGTCCATGTTCTTGATTGATTGCCCATGTTGACAGAATGGCCCTACGTGCGCTGGGAAAGTGAGTTCATCTCTTATAATCAGAAGAAAAAATCCTCATTCTAGGTCCTGTGCCATATCATGGCACTTTTGCTAACTATGCGACCTTGTGTATGCTTAACCTTTGTTTCCTCAGTTGTAACATGGATATCATGATAACACCAATAACTATCATGTAGGGTTTGGAGGACTAAATAAGTAAATACACCTAAAATACTTAACAGTCTTGCCTGTCATATAGCACAACAGCACAGCAGGTATTAGTTTACTCTCTGTTAGTGTTAACATTATCATGGTTATTGTTATTACTTAAAGCATATAACAAGTAACAGATCCAAGTGGATGCAAATAGGAATAGTTTTGTTTTTTTTTTTCATGTAATAAAAGGGCACTATATGGACGGTTCCTGGTCTGAATTTCCACACAAACATTTTCCTTCTTTTTATTCCACTATTTTTAGTATGTTATTCTTTTGTCCTCACAATCTTAGAATAGTTGGTAGAGATCACCTTACATTCAATTCAGAGAATAGCCAAAGAGGTAATATGAATGATGACTGTTCTTTTCACAGAAGATGTGGCATATACACACATTGGAATATTTACTAAGCAATCAAAAAAATAAACTCATGCCATTCACTGCAACGTGGATGGAGCTAGAAGGAATTATGCTCAGTGAAATAAGTCAGAAGGAAAAAGAAAATATCAGATGCCTTCACTTATAGGAGGAATATAGGGGAACCAAATAAGACATCAGTGTAAAAAAATAATAATACAAAACACAACAAAACAAATAGAGACAATTATAAATCAGCGACATCCTGCAGGGGAGGAGGAGGGAGAGGGATCAGAGGCAGGGAGGGAGGAGCACAGGGGACTGAGGTGATGGTGCACGGGTGCATTGAATGAAGGAAACTCTATGTGGACTACACCTGAGGCAGGGGAAGCAAATATTGTTTAAAAATGAACAATGATGTAAAAATAAATAATACAAAAAATAAATTAAAAAATAAGTGAAATTTTTCTCAAAGGTAATATCTGTGTTCCCACAAGATATCTGTTTGTTTCTTAAACCAAATTATATTACCTATCCTCCAAAGTAGACTAGGAGGGTACTTATTTTTGTGTGAGTGTGTATCTGTGTTTTTGTTTTGCTTTGTTTTAAAGATTTATTTATTTATTTATACAAGCACTGGGTATAGTCAGAAGCACGGGAGGGTGAGAGAATTCCAGAGCCAGAGCGGGGAACAGAACAGGCAGACCGACAAAATACACTGATGAGGGGAGCAGTGAGCGTGGCAGGAGAGGTCTGTCACACCATGTGGGACCCTCGCTGGTGGCTGGGGATTGAACCAGCGCTGCAGAGGCTATGGGCAGCTTCGCAGTCCAGCGCTCAACCACTGCGCCACCAGGGGAGGCCCAGGAGGGTACTTATTAACTTTTTTTAGATTTAATGTTAGAAATGGTTGAGAAAAATAGGTTTGCTAATTTTTATGTGGTTAGGCAACCAAACCTGGCCTTTGTATTCATACAGAGAAGTTTAGAAGCCATGATATATGAAATAAGTTAAAGGTGAACCTGTCATCAATATTCATTCAACTTTAGTTTCTTATTTCAAAGATATTGAATGAAATGGCATTTCTATTAACTGAACTAAAGCACTACAGCAGTTCATTTAAGACAATAGTGAAACGTTTTGGTGCTCCTGTTTCCTGGGGATTTATCCACAGACACAAGCTCCAAAGTCAACTTTGGAAACCATCATTACAATGTGTAGAATCCTATAAAAATGACTGCCCTTAACACATAATCCTGTCTTTGGGAAACTGATCATAAAACCCTGAAAGGTTTTAAGGACCAAACTGAATCCACAAACAATCTTATCTGACCTATTTTCAAAATAATGTAGCTTGTTATATCAATGATTTGATAAATAAGACCACACATCAAAATGTTAGTTGGTAACATTTTGTTCAGCTTATCATTTTATTTACTTATTTTTTACGTGAAGTAGGAATTTTTTAACAATTTTATTTTCTTATATTGTTATTCACTTTAACTTGAATGTTTACAACCATTTTCACTGGAAGTACTCTTTGACCTGTGGATTTAAGAGTTCTATTGCGGGCCTCCCCAGTGGCACAGTGGTTGAGCGCTGGGTTGCAAAGCTGCCTGCAGCCTCTGCAGCGCCGGTTCGATCCCTGGCTGCTCCCTGGGTGCAGGGGGAGGTTCCCACATGGCGCGCAGACCTCTCCTGCCGCTCGCTGCTCCCCTCAGCAGTGTATTTCGTCAGTCTGCCTGTTCTGCTCCCTGCTCTGGCTCTGGTGAATTCTCTCACCCTCCTGTGCTTCTGACTGTACCCAGTGCTTGTATAAATAAATAAATAAAACTTTTTTTTAAAAAAAAAAAGAGTTCTATTGCTTTCAAACAAAGGCAATATGACAGAGTAGCAGTACTGAAGCATCTGTGAATTGTCACAATGTGTGCATACAACAGGCAGGTTTGGTTGCCTAACCAGGTATCCATTTGCAAACTCATTTTTCTTGACCATCTTTCAAACTGCACTTGAAAGAGAACAGAGTATTGAATGTTTTCCACAGGGAGTAGAGACAGATATTACAAGAAAGAGTAGGAAAGTTTTGGGCACAGTCCCACCAAGAATGATATCAGAGCACTGAAGAGGATCTGCTGCTCCTCCACCAAGACTTGGGCTGCTACTGTCTCCTAGTTCACTGCAAAAGGTCAAATGCAAGTCCACTGGGAGAACATTGACTGTGGGTGGAGAGCTGACTGTACCTGGGACAGCTAACCTAGTGGTCCTGATAGGGACCAGACCCACCCATGTCTGGTTGGACAGGCCTCTGGTTAGCCTAAATACTATGAAATATCCAGCTTCCTGTAGTGTATGCTTGCAACTGAGCCTAAGGGGAATTTCTGGGACTTCTAGGAGTTCATCACTTGGG
>NW_023601322.1:63403986-63490871 GCF_014898055.3 Talpa occidentalis | reverse complement strand
TCCAGTTCTCCAGATATGGTCTTCCATGTCCTCACTCTCCCAGGTCTTTCTACATTTATATGAGTCCTAACTCACACAGTATACCCCTAAATCTAATACTACTTATAGTGTGTCTTTTTTGCTAACCAAACTTAGAGTGATGCAATATGTAAAGTATATTAGGTGCCATAGCAATGTTAACTTTTATTATTTCCCAATCTTATATTTATGGATAAATGCATCTTGTCTTAAATGCATCTGAAGAACACTCTTTCCTTGTTCAATAGAATATGAAACCATGTAGAAACAAGAGGTTTTCTTTTCTATTAGAAGCCAAATAATTAAAGAAAGTCATGATTTGACTTCAATACAGTGCCTGACAATGTGATTTTTTTACACATGACTGTAATGGAATGTCACCTATAAAGCAAGCACACATTTTGAGTGATGGCTGAAAATTTGTCAAACTGAAGTTTCTGTTCTGTGAGAAATCATTTTGGAGCATGAGAAAAGTTTGCACTCATTTATTTTATTCAAGACAGGTTGATTCAATAGGAGACACAGAACCAAAAAGTATATCTCCAGTTGGTCAAGTATATCAAGAGTCCTTGCAAAGTTCTTCTTCAGCAGATAAGATGTTTAATATAAGACAGTGTCTCCTCATTGTATCTACCAATGTATCTACCTTATCTATCTACATGCGGTCTCAATGAATTGGTCTTTGGATGCAAAAATGACTTCATTCTATTTGCACACAATAACTTAAACAATCTACAACAGGGCATGGAAATACATACTTTTTTTTTTTATATCTTGAACTACTTTTGCAATTAGTAACATTACTACTTCTATACACTTGTTAATATTGCTATTAGAAAATGAAGGTACCAATATGCCAACAATAATATAAGCCAACATTATCTTGATAAAATTAATATTTAAAAAATAAATCAATGGAAAGAAAATTTATGCTAAGTGAAGTAAGTCAGAAGAAAGACAAACACCAGGAGGTGTCACTTATATGTGGAATACAGAGAGCTCATACAAAGGATCATATAAAGCCAAACTGAAAACAAACCATAGAACATGGAGGTATGGGTGGGGGGTTGTGAAAACAAAGTGGGGAGGGAGCACAGTGGACTATGGTGGAAGACTGTGGGTGTCTGGGTGGTGGGAGCAGTGTGGTATCAGCACCTGAGAGAGATGTCCTGTACTTCTAATACAAACAACAATGTCAACCAAAATTATCGCAATAAAAAAAAAACAATGAAGTCAGTCTTCGCACTAAAAAAAAAAAAATGAAAAAAGTGAACAGACCATGTCCATGAAGTTTAGCAGGAAAAAATAATGTGTCCATTCCTTTGAAGAGATAGAATCCTACAAGTTAACAATGTGCTTAATTTATGAACACTACTTAATATTTAATCACATAAACTTAGTCTTAATATATGAACTATACATAAAAATTTGATAAGCATAAGTTTATAGACTGTTAATTGTCACAGAGTGTACCATCTCTCTATTCAACCACCATGCTAATCAAAAAGTAAAATAAATGTTACAAGGACCTGAAGCTTCCTTCATTCTCCTTCCCATCCACTACCTACCAACTTGCTTAAAAGTAACAATTACCTTGATTTGTCCATTTATAAGCAGAATAGAACCAAATAGTATGTGATGTTTACAATCTGAATTCTTTGACCAATACTATGTTGGTAGGCTTTGTCTATGTTGTTTATTTATGAGAGCACATTTTGGAATGCTGCAAGCATTCCATTATTAAATATATTATATATTATTTAGTCACTTTAATGTTTATGGGAAGATGGGTTATTTCTAATTTGGATATATTGTAAATAGGGTCCCTGTTCTAAGTGTTATAAAATTTAGTGCCAGAATGCTGAACATAGCTAAAAATATTGTTAGTCATGGAAAGTTATAATTTTCAGGGCTCAATTCACAGAACATAAGAGTTTTCTCTTAATATGGGAGCATATTAGTGTCTGTCCAAAGGCCATATACCTTCCCATAAAGAAGTTATTGTGGTAATTTTAAAATCTATTTTCCAATTTATTAGAAAAAAAGTAGATAATACTTAAGGTTTGGTTTATAAGCAATTTAAAAATTTTGGCCTCATTAGGAGAGAATTGGATAAATCATATTGCTTTGTAAATGACACAATGTCATTACTGATCAATACAAGGTCCTTTTTAATTTATTCATTTAACTGCATCTATATATTTTCTAAAATAGTAAGCACCCATGAAACTATTCTATAACACAAAGGTAGAATATTAACAAAACTCTCATCTATTTATAAATCTGACCCTAGGAAAATTAAGCCCTGCCTATGCTACCTCAACTAACTAGCATCTCAAGTCCTATGTTTATTGCTTTATTTTTTAATATAATTTAATATATGTATGGGCTCCAAAAACATGCTTTTAGAAAGTTTTTTTTTCCAAATTTTATGAAAATGTAGGGAGTATAAGGACTTACAGTTTCATGAAACACTATTTTTATTGACTTATACATTCAGTCATGAGGTAAATATCTAAATAACTAGTTATTGCTCGTAAATAACTAAAACTTGTCAAAACACTTCAGGTACAATACTGTTTGAAGATGTTGCAGTTCTGGACCAACCAAAGACCAGAGAATTTGTTGATACCAAAAATAACCATTGACTAACAAATGTCCAGAGACCTTGTTATACCCTAGCCATCTAGCTTAGGCACTGAATAGACACTCATTAAGACAAAGGACCAACCCTAGCATAAAGTTTTCTAATACAGAGCAAACCTGTACTAACCTGTACTAACACAGAGCAAAACCAGGTTTCATTATAAATGACACAAGTGATAGAGTTTGAAATTGAGGGTTGCCAAGTTTGAGAAAGTTGGCAGATTATCTTAGGTGTCTGAAAAACTTGCAAGATAATTGGAGTAATCAAAATGTAATCCTTATAAGGTGGTTAAAGTATACAATGAGTAGATGATTGATCTACTTGAATACTTCTTGCCTTATTTTACATTACCCATTAGCATTGGTCTAGAAGCACTACATTCACATCGATTTGAATCAATTAATAATTGCTGACTGCAATTTTAGTAGGATTACCAAACAAGATATCTTGCCCAACTCTGAATAAGTGATAGGCATCTCATCTAAGTTAGCTTACATAGTCTCTATCTCTTTCAAGATGTTGAAACCTATATGAATTAATGTAAGTACAGAAAATAACCAACTAATTCATGCCAACTTGATGGCATGTCCTTATTATCCCATTATTTTGTTATTCCTGAGTATGGTCCTTTGTTGTTTTTTTTTTTTGTTGTTGTTGTTTGTTTGTTTCTTCTTACAGTAAGTATATGTTCATTTATCAAAAGAGAACGAAGTGTTTTTTTTTTTTTTAAAAAAAAAAACTCCTTTCTGCTGCTTATAGTCAGACAACCCTTATTAAATAGAAACAGTAGTAGGGGAAGTCTTCAGATTTTGATGTGAAATATCCACAATTATGAGTTGTCAGCACCCACTTCTCAGGAATTAAAGGCACCCTCTCTCAAATATGTTTGAGTTCCAAGTTTTTAGATTAGTTTTCATTTAAGTTCCCAAGTCTAGACCAGTTTCAGCAGATACATAGAGTAACTCTTAGCGGTTCTAGATATTGACTTCATGTATTTTTGAAGGTACATGAACAGGTTTACTATGTTACAGAGTTGCATATTTCCCAAATATAGTATAAAGTAAAACCTAATTACAATTCCCCGGTCTTCCAAAGATTTCAAATTAAAATAATACTTTTTTACATGCACTTATTAGATTCAGATTAAGCAGTAACATAAGAGACACTCTTTGTTGTCTACCTGAAAGCAGAAATTTTCAAAACCACACTGAGATACCACCTTACACCAGTAAGAATGGTACATATCAAAAAAAAAAAAAAAAAAAACAAGCAACAAATGTTGGCAGGATGCGGTGAAAAAGGAACACCCCTGTATAGCTGGTGGGAGAGCAACCTGGTCCAACCACTGTCGAAAGCTGTCTGGAGGTCTCTCAGTCTACTAAAAATGGAGCTAAAAATACGATCCGGCAATTCCATTACTAGGATCTATCCAAAGGACACAAAAACATTGATTCAAAAGAGAACCTGTACACCTATGTTTATTGAAGCATTATTTACAATAGGTAAAGAAACAACCCAAATGCCCAAAAATAGATGACTGGATCAAGAAGATGTGGTATATATAGACAATGGAATATTATTCAGCAACCAAAAAAGATAAACTCATGTCATTCGCAGCAATGTGGATAAGGCTAGAAGGAATTATGCTCAGTGAAATAAGCCAGAAGGAAAAAGAAAAATATTGGATGGTTTCACTTATAACAGGAATATAGGGGAACCAAAAAGGACATCAGTGTAAAAAAAAAATAACAGTACAAAACACAACAAAGCAAAAACAGACAATTATAAACCAGAAATATATGGCAGGGGAGGAGGAGGGAGAGGGATCAGAGGGAGGGAGGGAGGAGCACAGGGGACTGGGTGATGGTGTATGGGTGCCTTGGGGAAGGAAATTATATGGGGACTCAATCTGAGGGGGTGGGAGGAAGCAAATATTGTTTAAAAAATTTTTAAAAAGATAAATGTTAAAATAAAAATATTTAAAAATCTGCAATGTTTAGTTCAGATAAATAAAAAGCAATTTCTAGTAAGAAAAAAATTTTTTTTCAATTATATGAACATTTCTGGTCCCAAGACAGTAAGATGGGATTAGCCAGTTAAGGGGAATTTAACACAAGCATTAGTTAAACTCCTTGAATATACAGAAAGATGAAAAATTGCTCCAGGAAAGTGGAGGAATGTTCTTACCCATTGTCTTAATTTCCCACTGGAAGAATTAGTTGGGTTTTGGATATATGTATTTAGTGTATTCTTTTAAACTTTTTTTGTAATATAAATAAGAGTAACATTTTTCACATACACACACACACACACACACACAAATGCCTATAAATCAGAAGAGTTAAGAAAGTATAATTTCACATCAAAGAGGCTTTCAGAATTTCCATATAGTATATTCTCTCTTCTACTCAGCAGAAACACCGTCTATCTTTTGGATAAGGCAGACAGACCTTTCATTTATAGCTTAGGAAAAATAGACACAATCTGTTAGTGCCATCTCTTCCTGTGAGGGGGGAGACATAATCACACAAGAGTCTCAGATTCTATTTAGGGACTTGTACTATATGTCTCCCAAATAACATGACTGTCCATGTTGACTGTGATTTTTAAAAAATATCTTCTCATATTTTCCCTTTTACAGCATTTATGGGGAGTGAGAACAACAGTCTGCTGCCTCTGGTTCTTATTGCTTTTATTTCATAATCCATTTCAAATATTTGGTTCAGGTCTGTATGTGTCTTGGTACTGATTACTGTCCAATTAATGTGGCTAATGGGACCTGGCTGTGTCCATGCCAATCCATTTAATGAAATATACATAGACTGGGTCTATGAAGACAAAAGGATCTAAACATTGAAGGGAAGAGTTTTAATAATTCACAAAGCTTCCAGTTAAAGAAAACCTTATATTATTTGACATCTACATTTATCAAACTTACTGAACATTGTCTGGTCCTCTGTGTCATATTCCCTCTGTATATAACTGAGTTACAGACAAAATATGTCTTTTTGAAGACTCAAATGGAGTTATTTTAGCTCAAAAACTGTATTGAGAATTTCTTTTTGAAAGACTACTGTATTGGGCATGTTCTGAGAGATCATGTAAGATTTTCCTCAAGTATAAAGCTGACATAATACATAAATTACTGGATCTACAGCATTTTCTGTAAATTAATTTCTCATAATTTACTAAAATTATGTGCTCGTAGAACAGATGTTCATATATCCATGTTCCAAATAGGTCAAGTTAATCCACACAAATAGGACCAAATGTCTAGTCAGTTTTAAGGGTCATATTTTTAGAAAAATCCTCTGCCTTCAGCAAGAGAATTTTGTGACACTTCTTAACCGAAGTTTGTATCTTTGCACTGAAAACATTACCTTTATTATTTACTGTTATTATGGTAACAGTATCAAAATATTATTCATTTATTTCAGAGGAACATTTTTCAGGTAGACTATCTAGATGGCTCTCCTTAATACTTTAGATCCACTTGTGTGCTTGAAAATAACCCAAGGATTTCTAAACATAATTGATAATAACCAAAATAATCAACACTTTGAATTTTAGTACTTTTCTCTTATTTTTAAAATCTAGTCACAAAAATACATCATAGGGATAAGAAAGGGCAAAATCAGTGATAGTATATTTACATGTTAGAATACAATGTATCAATGAATATGAATGTTTGTGAATGCAATATCTAATATTTTACACACTGTAAACAGATCAAATTATTATCCTAATTTTATAGATGAGTATACTGAAATATAAATTAGTAACTTGACCAAGATTCCAAAATGGGTAAATAAATTAAGGCAGGTCTTGAATCCAAAGAATTTGACTACCAAGTTTTCGCTCCGAACTATTCACATTTCATCACAGAAAAGACATGTGATGTAAATGCAAATCAGAGCATTGCCTTTGATCATAAAATGCATGGATTCTCTGACCATCACAGTGGCAGTGGGACCATATCTAGGAATCTTTAAATGTAAATTATCATGATTAAGTTTTCTGTTTTACTGTAAACATGATTTTATAGAAAATAAGGAATGCCGTTAGTTTTGGTTTTATTTTAAATATCCCAGAATCCAAATACAAGGTAGATCATCTAATATCTTCTTTATTATTGGTGAGAACTGAGGATATAATTAGCTTCTGAAATTATCTAGATAGAAGAAAGGAGCAGATTAACTATCTCCAATACTCACTCCTAGTGCGTAGACATGCTTTAAGATATGCAGGTATCTTCTTGAATTAATGTTTTTGTTTCCTTTGGGTAGATCCCTAGGCATGGAATGGCTGGGCCATATGGTAGCTCCATTTTTAGTAGTTTGATGAACCTCCACACAGCTTTCCATAGTGGTTGGACCACCAGCAGTGTAGGAGAGTCCCTTTTTCTCCACACCCTTGCCAACATTTGCTGTTTCCTGCTTTTTTAATGTGTGTCATTCTCACTGGTGTAAGATGGTATATCATTGTGGTTTTGATTTGCATTTTCCTGATTATACCGATGTTGAACATTTTTTCATATACCTGTTGGCCATTTGCATTTCCTCTTTGGAGAAGTGTCTTTTTACAACAACGAGGATACAACTTTCCAGAATGTATGGGACACAGCAAAAGTGGTAATAAGGGGAAAGTATATAGCAATACAGGTTCATATCAAGAAACAAGAAAGAACTCAAAGAAACAACCTAATCTCCCACCTTAAAGAACTAGAAAAAGAACAACAACAACAAAAAAAAAACAAAGCAAGAAAGGAAATAATAAAAATTAAAGCAGAAATAAATGGAATAGAAATTTTAAAAAAATCCAAAAAATCAACAAAACGAAAAGTTGGTTCTTTGATAAAATAAACAAAATAGACAAACCTCTAGCCAGACTCACAAAGAAAAAATGGGAGAAAACACAAATAAATAGGATCATAAATGATAAAGGAGAAATTACAAGAGACAGCAGGAATCAAAACAATAATCAGAGATTATTATGAACAGTTATATGCCAACAAGTGCAATCATCTAGAAGAGATGGACAAATTCCTAGAACTATAGAATCATCCAAAGCTAGATAAAGAAGAACTAGAACACCGAAACAGACCAATTATAAGCAGTGAAATTGAAGCAGTAATCAAAACCCTCACCCAAAACAGGACCAAATGGTTTCACATATGAATTCTACCAAATGTTTAGAAACAAATTAGTACCTATCTTACACAAACCTAAAATCAAGAAGGAAAGAATACTACCAAATACGTTTTATGAAGCCAATGTTACACTAATACCAAAACCAAACAAGGACAACACACAAAAAAGAAAACCATAGGCCAATCTCTTTAATGAACGCTGATGCAAAAATCCTCAATAAAATCTTAGCCAACAGAATCCAACAATGAATCAAAAAGATCCCAATACAGGATGCAACATCTGAAAAAGATAATACGCCATAACCAAGTGGGATTTATCCCAGGGACACAAGGATGGCTCAACATCTGAAAAAGCAATTAATGTAATCCAATACATGAACAAAAAAAAAAATAAAAACCTTATGATTATATCAACAGATACTGAGAAAGCATTCAACAAAGTTCAACATCCTTTATGATGAAGGGCCTGAAAAATCCTTGGGCAAGAAGAAACATACCATAGCATAATAAAAGCCATATATGACAAACCCAAAGCTAATATCAAGTACCTGTCCTTTGTTGAGCAGACAAAATTCTGAAGACAGGGTGAGTTATCTTTGTTGAAATTGTTCTCATTCTTGGGAAATCACCATAAATTCACACACAACTACCAAGCAATCTAAAGAAAAATGCTTGAAACTTATTTTTTATTGTAAGTGTTTTTCTTTAAAGTAGGAAGATACTGAAATCATAATATCATTTAATAAATTATAGCCTAAGTGTACATTTTTTCTCCTTTTCTCACTGTGCCTATGCAATCAAGTTACATACTTAGGTCCAATAGGACCAAAGAATTTCAAATTTGGTTTTGCCTGTCTAAAACCTCTAGTCAAAGAAGCCCATCCCTGGATTACTTTCACCATGTTTTTGAAATACTTTTTTCTTGTTATTTCTGAGTTGTTCTAACACTAAAATTTTCATTCATATTAGTAAATTCCCCTTATTTTGTTGGAAAAACCTGACACTTTAATGTCATTTTAAAGCAAAAAAATTAACATGAATTATTCTTTCCCTTAGCTTTTTATATCTTCTTATTTTTCTGTATACTTTTATATTATTCAATTTAGTTTAATTGCATTATAAATCCCAGTGAACTTTAAAAGGAAATTAGGCATATACATGACATATATGTGATTATAGAGAATGTTTCCTAGAATGATTCCTTCAACCAGAAGGGAATAGCTGAAATCTTAAGCATATTTAATGCATAGTTATGGAGGTATTTAATTAAGATTCTATTCATACTTTTTCCTATCTATAGGAAACAATAAACTTCAAGCCACACATTTCATTCTTGAGTAAGTATCTATCAGCATTTCTATAAATATCTGTATAAAATATATATTATGTGTTTTGCCTTAATTTATTGGGTATTAATAAATGACATAAATGTTTTCAATTTATTTCTATTCTGTCTGCCTTGAAATTGGCTTTTAAAAAATAAATGCATTCAACTACTTTCTCTACAGTCATAACAATCTCACCACATTATGAGATTTTTAACGCAGAGGCCAAACTCTCCTTATTAAAGTTTTGTTCCAACTTTCCAAATTTCTGGATTCAAGGAACTATCAATTTTTTAATGTAATTGGCACTGATAACTTGTGGGATAATCTCTATAGCTAGTAGAACAGAGAAACTATCATAAGAACAGCCAATGAGGTGATGATAACAGGATATGAAGCAATGTTTACGGTAATTGAGAATTATTTGCATTCAGACAGATCTGTCTTAAATTACATCTTCCATCACTTAGTATATGCATTCCTGGGCAAGTTGGTAAATCTCAGTGATACTCTATTTTCTCATCCCTAGAATGTAAATGATTACATTTACATACATACATAACATGTAACCTTCTTCATATGGTTTTATTGAAAATCAATTGACATGATATTTGTACAAAACATCACTTTACCAAAGAAAATCAATGCTGCTTTTAAACACTACTGTTATTAACCACTTTCATGAGTCAACTATCAGATAGTTTGTGGCACTGAATGCCTTTATATATTTCCTTAGCTATATAGTTATATTAAAATTAACCTTTTTATTGACACAATCAGATCTTGTACACTTTAGAAATGTTGAAAACAAGTGTTACAAAACAATAATGGCTGTAGTAAAAGTTTACATTCTACCACCCCCAAATTACTACTGATGATTTCTTCATTTCATTGTCTTTTTGGATTTTCTCCATGTGAGAAGCTTTTTATTTTAAATTAAAAATAAATCTGTAATATTGTAATACAGTTCTACAATTTTCTTCATTATTGATTTCAAGCTTTCTATTTTAGTAAACTTTTATCTCTTTGCTATATAGTTCCCATTCTATTTTTCCTATTGACCCCAAATATTCTTTATATCTAGATATCATTACCAGTATTTAAGATCATCTCTTGCATCTAGTTGCTATGTCTTCAGCTACTCTTCTAACCAACAAAGTTTTTTTTCTTCTTTTTGAAACAGCATTGACTTATTGCAGAGGTTTGATAACAATTTTATCCTTTCCATCATTTTCTCCCTTTAAAGGAGCCTAGCTTATAGCTATGGTCTTAAAAGTACATGTAATAGAGAAGGTAGACTTATCTCCATCTACCATCATCAAAAAAGGTAACTTATCTTTTACCACCTTTTAAAACATTATCATAGTTAATATTTGACTTAATAAATCTTAAGTTATTTTAGCAGGTATACAATATGTTCAGAATATTGGAATGAGCCAGGGTCTTTGACAAAGTCTAGACTCAGCTAGTTAAGTTTTCACCAAGCTTAATATAAGCCAATATGTCAATATTTTACATAAATCTCTCCTAGTCCATCATTTTAGCCTCTCTTACATAATGTGTGGGATAAAGGTATAAACTTATTGTTATCCAAGTGTCTTGTTTCATCTTAGATTTACAAATGATCCAAGACCAGACACTTGATAACCCTTGGTGAAACTTAAGAATCATAAATTATCTAGATGATTAGGTACAAATAATCTTTTTTTAAAGATTTATTTATTTATTTATTTATTTATTTATAAGCACAGGGTACAGCCAGAAGCATGGGAGGGTGAGAGAATTCACCAGAGCCAGAGCAAGGAGCAGAAAAGGCAGACTGATGAAGTACACTGCTGAGGGGAGCAGTGGGCATGGCAGAAGAGGTCCGCGTGCTATGTGGGACCCTCGCCAGTGGCGGGGATTGAACCGGCAATGCAGAGGCTGTTCATATCCATCTTAGTCTAACACTAATCTTCAGATAAGACTGCACCAGTCCCTAACAAAAATATTCTAATACCTAACACAACAGCAAAGTCAGGAATGCAAAGTCATTGTGAAAATATCTAAAAGGAAATAATGCCTCATAGTCGGGGGATGGCAAGGAAATGTTTTCTATTTTTCTGTGGTCTCTTCCTTCTATATTTTACTAATGTACTGGAAAGAAAATAGTGGCTAACTTCACTTTTGCTTGATATACTAGTTTGTTGATTGCATGATTCCTCAGGAGATTCTGTAATTCTTCAGAGAAGCAATCTTTTAAGAGTTCAAATGCAAAAACTGAGACTGATGTATGTGTAGAGGATGGAAGTGAAATAAAATAAGTAGTTTGGAACAGGCAGATTACTGCTGCTCAGGAACTTCAGTAGATCCAGCTCGTATCATAGAGAATTGTCTAGTGGTTTAGGGTAAACCCCGGACACATCAGAATTGGATGCAGAATGTTGCATATAATGTCAGAAAACAATATTGGGTATAAAAGAGACATACAGGAAAGACAGACACGTAAGATGGAAAACTGTAGTTTCCCCAGTGTTGCTCAAGGTAACTGTGATAAGCTAGTTCTACTGACTGGTAATTATGGAAGTTAGGACTTCATCCTCCCACACAGACTGGGAGGCAGAACATATCCTTCCTCATGATTACATTTCAACAGGATGGTTTTCAGGTCTTAGAGAATGATACTCCTGAGTTGTAGCAAATACATCTCTAAGACTGATACCCTACATCTTTGCACATGAAAAAAAAAGTTGCCTCTATACATCAGGGACAGAGAAAGGACTTTTAACTCGAACTCACTTCCAGTGAATGCACTAAGAAAGGGAAGTCAGGGGCCTATCACCAGGAGTTGGCAGGAGCAAATTGTAAATTTTTTTGCCTGTACTGTACTGTGTTTTCACAAACAATAACTCTAAGGAAGGCTGGTTATCTCAGGGACATGGCCTTAAACTGTTCTAACCATTGTGAAGTTTGGTCAAGAATGTGCAGAAGTTTGAATTATAGTGAAGTAGTGTGCGCATGTCAAACATTTTGCAGTTCTCACAACCATATTCTCCACATCCCACTAGATGTCATTGAGAGTGAAGAGAAATCATCCCAGACCTAAAAAAAAAAAGACAGGGATAAAGCCACAAACTAAAACTTAGGACTCCAAGTTCAATTAGCCCATTCAATTGAAAATAGGTATTTTCCTTTTCCCCCCCAAATCATATCATGATCTTTTATTAAGCTAAAAAAACTTCAATGACAGTATAATAAAATCATTTTATTTATCCATCAATTATTTTTTAAGGGTTTACTTCATGCCAAGTATTGGGAGAAAAATGTTCAGAAAGGGGAAAGGGTCAAAGTAATTGAAAATAAATTTTCATGTTTACTTCAGACCAGGGATTAAAAATAGAAAATCTGAGTTATCTGAGGAAATGCTTATTTCTAGTATATCTTTTTTTGTTGATACATTATTGTTCTTCTAGGTTGGAAGTGTTAGGAAGTGATGTCAAGGAATGCCTCTTAATAAAAAAAGGAATATTTGGGCCTCCCCTGGTGGCGCAGGTGGTTTAGCGCTGCCTTGTGAAGCTGTCCACAGTCTCTGCAGCACTGGTTCGATCCCCAGCTGGCCGGCGAGGGTCTGCCTGTTCTGTTCCCCACTCTGTCTCTGGTGAATCCTCTCACCCTCCCATGAATCTGGCCTGTACCCCGGTTCTTATATAAAATAAATAAATCTTTTTTTAAAAAAGGAATACTTAAAATTTGGAGATCTAGAGAATAAGTAGTTGGAATTTCTCAGGAGACGCGGGAAAAAATAGTATATTTTACTTAAAAAAAGATAATTTGTTGGACCTCCCTGGTGGCACAAGGGGTTAAGCACAGTACTGTGAAGCTCTCCGAAGACTGTAGCATGAATTCAAGCCCGGCCAGCCAGGGAGCTATCCACATGTCACAGCAGACCTCTCCTGTCTCGCCCACTGCTCCCCTCAGCAGTGTATTTCAGTCGATATGCCTGTTCTGTTCCCCACTCTGCTCTGGTGAATCTTCTCACCCCCTGTACCTCTGGCCTGCACCCCAGTTCTTGTATGCATAAATAAATAAAATCTTTGAAAAAAAGATAATTCATGAAGTTCAAAGGCCCAAGAGTGCATGGCATATGGCCAGAATATGAACAAATTAACAAAATTTTATATAGCCAGAGAGATTTGTGTAAATAATTCAGAGTGAGATTATGAAAAAGTCATCCCCATAATCTGCCTGGCCGCATACCCAACATTAGATGGATGGATGATGGATGGATGAATATATAAAGAAATAAAATTTATATATTTATGTAACATTATGACCTATCAAGACGGACAAAAATCTAAGGTGAAAATTTTTCAGGCCCAGGAAAATGGTTAAGGCAAACCAGTTTGACTTATTTCACTGTGTTGCTCTTAGTTCTCCAATGACTCCCGAAGTGTCATTAAGTTTCTCAGGAATCCTGCATAGCACTTAGCAGTCACTGAAATCAATAAAGACTTGTGACTTAATTGATTTTAGATTTAAGGTTATCTGTCAATCCCCGCTGTCACTTGGGGTTTTCACAGTACTGCAAGTAGTATGAACTTCAGTAATCATTCCTATAAAGAACAAAAACATTTCAAACTTAACCAAAAAGAGAAGAAGAAACCCGAGAGGAAGTCTTTCTCAATACTTTCAAAAAAATTGACTGCGTTAGATTGCCACTCTATAAATTTGAGCTACCTCAAATAAATCTGTATGTCATATGAGGATGGACAGATAAGGGTTTGTTTGGATGATATATCACCTCTTACTGGCTAAAGATATGAAGACAATATCTGCATGATTGATACCTACTACTACATATTATTTATATCTCCTTGAACAACAGAGCAACAGATACTATCTTTAGCAGACAGGGCTACAGCTTTTCTCAATATTCAAATTTCAAATTATAAAACCATGAGTAATGAAGTAAGAAAGTTGAGGTATGGGGGGGTAAAAAAATATAAAGTTGAGGTATATTATGACTATTTGAGATGTTCTATCAAAAACAAAAGATGATATCATCACATATTGAAAAAGGGAGTATTACTTAATAAATACTTTTATGTTATCTAATCTTAAATATTTCTGAATAATGAAAGTGCTTAGTTTATAAGTGCTCAGTTCTTTAAAATACGATTCTTCTAACCAACCAAAATATAAATTCTGATTATGTAATTAATTTTTTTAAATACCACTACTATATGTAAATTCTAATTTACATATCACAAAATCAAAATCACACATAGCTCTATGTTAGAGACAGAAAAGTCAGAAGCCAGTTCTATCAAAGAAGACAATGAGTCTCACACAAAGAAGATATAACATATTAAATGAGATATTATATTTGACCATCATAGTTATTTAGAAACAAGACAGAGTGAGAGAAAAGCAAAATGTTTTTTTAAAAAGGATAACAATATACTAACAGAATTCTAAAATCAGTAATTATTTATGAAATAGGAAGCACAGAAATACATAAAATGACAGAAATATTTAGGTAAATTTAATCAGAATGAAAGAAATTTGGGAGAAAATTAAGAGTATTTCTGTTCAAAATAAAAGACAAAATTTATAGTTACAATCTGAAGCCAAATCCTATGCAATTATCTGGTAGGATTAAAATGTGGAGAAAATTTCTTCAGATTATCAACTATTTCTGTTTCAAATAGTGTGTTATACAGTTTATTTTATTGAAAATAACATTTTATATAACATAATATTAATCATTCCAATGGGTGATTTTGAATAAATCCACATCATATTTATTTAAAAAAATATTTTGGGGCCTTCCCGGTGGCACGGCGGTTGAGCGCTGGGTTGCGAAGCTGCCTGCAGCCTCTGTAGCGCCGGTTCGATCCCCGGCTGCTGGGCAAGGGTCCTACATGGCCCGCAGACCTCTCCTGCCACCCGCTGCTCCTCTCAGCAGTGTACTTCAGTCCTTTTGCTCCCCGCTCTGGTGAATTCTCTCACCCTCCTGCACTTCTGACTGTATCCAGTGCTTGTATAAATAAATAAATTAATTTTAAAAAAAAAGATTAAATCACACTGTTATCAGTTCTTCCCAGGAAAACTGATACTTAAAAAAATATATTTTGAAACAATAAATGTTTCTCAAACATTTATCTCAAACATCCTAAAGGGGATCAATTGTACAGTAGTAGTTGGAAGCTAGACTTTTTGGAGGCTATCATGAAGCAGCATGCAAGAAAGATGTCAAATGATAGTGTTGTACACCTGAAGCCTAAGGTTCTAAACCAATGTTACTTCAATGAGAATTTTTTACAGGAAGTAATAACCCAGAAAAACTGTCTTATATGAATAAATAAGTGGATGAATAAATGCAATCAAAATAATAAGTACATGAAAATCACTCACAAGAAATATTCACTAACAATAACAGAAATGCACATAAATAATGACAAAAACTAACTTTTTCATTTGTGTGATTGGTAGGATAGAAGAGGTAAGCTCTATCTTCTTGACAATGACATTGAGATCCATGGAGGTAAAGAGACCTCCCTAAAATCACACAGTTAACGTGTGGCAGGACTGGGTCTTAATCCTGTGTTTTCTAATCTTAAATTGAACATTCCCTTTATGTCAGTATGGCATTTTATGATCTTCATCACATGGTCCCTTATGTTCCTCATTTGAACTTTGATAGCTATGCTGTGAGTTAAGGAAACAAATGAGAAATAATAGGCAAAAATCTACAAACACAGTCAAAGTTTTATCACTGATTCCTGAGTGGCAGAGCTAGTAGGTCTCATGAGGTTATCAGGTGAATGGTGGGGATCCAGAACATATAAAGAATGAAGCTAGACTGTTTGGAACCTTGAAATCCAAGCAGAAGAATTGCATCTATCTTTTTTCTACATTAAATATCTATTACTTTGTGTTTTAGAACTTATGCATTAATTTGATTTAATTGCTAGCAGACCATTCCAATTCTAATATTTTTTTGAGGGTAGAAATTTATTTTTACAGATTTTTATTTATTTATACAAGAACTGGGGTATAGTCAGAGGGGCGGGAGGGTGAGAGGATTCACCAGAGATAGAGTGGGGAACAGAACAGGCAGAAGGACCGAAGACACTGCTGAGAGGAGCAACAGGCAAGGCAGGAGAGGTCTGCTGCACCATGTGGGTTTCTCCTTGGTTGGCTGGGAATCGAACCTGTGTTGCAGAGGCTGCGGACAGCTTCACAGGTGCTCAACCTGCTGTGCCACCGGTGAGGCCCCAATTCTAATATTTTTAAAACATTTCATGGATCCACTGGAAAACAGCCATGGCAATCTCACAAGTGGTTCAATACAGCAAGATATAAATTATTGTTGTACGTCAAAGCTTATTAAATTTCCAAAGAATTTTGAGGAGATAGTCCAGCTAAAGAAGGAATGTGGTAGCATCTAAAAGTAAGTTGCAATTCAACCACAATTTAATTAAAATATTGCAAAAGATAATACTAGACATTTAACAGGCATTTTTCATATGTTTATGTGTTCCAATTTGATTCTCATAAAGCAATAGAGGAGTACAGAACAAGCATTGTAACTTCAAATTAATTGACATCTACAAAGATTAACTGTGTTCTCCAGTGTCATATAACCCAGACCCATTTAACTAGCTGGATTTTTCCATTTCTCTTCAACTTCTCCTTCTACTCTCAGAATCACAAAGATTTTTTTTTTCACTATCTCTCCAAATCGATTCATTCACACCACATATATGGTTTTTCTCGTGCCTCCGGGTCTTGACTGGGAATTATACAATATCCTGTTTCACTTGGTAGCATCTAGTCAGAAGCAATTTTCCAGATATCCTATCACTAATCCACTTACAATCTTTGACTCTAAATAATCATGGTTTGCCCTTGGTCCACTATATTTTGAGCAAGTTTCAGACTCTGGCTATGCAGAATTGTGGGAGGCTTTCTTTGGCATTTGTTACAGATTTGATCCTTTGGTTTTTGTATTTCTCTGCTTACAATAATATATCTTTATCAAATTTCTAATTCCTAGAGTCCTGGAATTCTTGTCTTTGTGCCACCAACTCCTGATCAACTAGCTATGTTACCCATTTTCTAATGGCAAGAACGGGACGAGTGAGTCAACTATTGACTCTCATGTTCAAAAGGGGCTTTCAGAGCATGTTCACCATCCGGCAGAAACAATCCACAGCTATCCTTTTACAAACCTGTGTCCCTCCAAAATCCTGGTCCTCCTGGTTTACACCTCACAGTCCTCTATTCCTACATCTATAAACAAAGCTCTTTAGCTAGAAAAAACATCCTGGATAGCCTCATTTCACAGTATCTTTCACCAAGCCTACATTTAACCCACATAGGGCTGGGCCAGCAGAGACCACTAAGACCACTATGTTAGATGCTGTTCTGAACAGAACAGCTCTAGATATTTCCTGCTTGAATTATTTCCTTATTATATTTGGGGTTTTGAGGTTTTTTGCCCTTTGAAAAATGCAATCAGGGTTTTTCCTCATAAGTTACAGCTAACCTGAAACAACTTTATTGCTAACCTGAAACAACAATGTAAACATAGAGGAAGTTGAGGTATGACAGGAAGACAATCAAGTTTTAGCCAGCTAAAGCACTTTCCACGGCTGGAGAGAAAGATCAAATCCCATTTGCTTTGTTACTCAGTCAGACACAATTTAATCAGGTACATAAACAAATACACATAATTATGACACCATTGCAAGAACAAGTCAATAGACATGAAAGACTGTACATGCTGAAGAATTCAGTCACCACGGGGAGCTAAACCATTCAACAGAAACATCTAGTTAAGAGTGAAATATCTTTTTATATTGGAATATTTCTCTGGCTTTCTCCATGCAATAAAATTGGTGTTTTAAAATCAGACATACTTTTAATTCTAAGTGAATTACACAGAGAGTTAAAATGTGGTGATGGCAATTTTTTGGGGATTACAACTGAGAGGAAAATGAACAACGATGTAAAAAATATATAAATAAAAAGATACTCAAATAAAAAATGTGCATTGGGAAGAAAACAAGAGACCAAATTATCTAAAAAAGTTCAGGGCTCTAAGGTTTCAAGGTTTTTGTTGTTAAGCAAAGGAGCAAATAAATAATTCTGTAAGTCAGCAAGGCCCATTCCCTTTGTTTTGAGGTCTCTGATCTGATTCATCCTCAATCTTGGGTCCAGCTGGAATCTTTCACTTTCAGGAGAGGGTGCCTTATACCCTCTGGAGTACAGTGTGAATTCACTCTTTCTCCCTGCATTCATTAGGCTATTCTCAATTATCGCTTTACAAAACTTTATGATTGTTTTAAATAACAGGTCTGACACAAGGACGTCTGCTTCAGCCATCCTCCCTCAAATTACCATGATGCTCAGTGATGTTCAATTAACCATTTAACAATTTCAACTTCTCCAACTTACAAATATTTACAGCTTAACAAGCAAGCTTAGCCACATATTTGCTGAGACAGAGGGAACTAAGGAACTGGGGCTCTTTACAAGAAAATGTGAGATTATGAATTTGTCAGGTTGCTATTAAGAATTACACAGAAGACATCAATTCAAGTATACACAAGTCATCCAGCATCAACAATGTCTAGAGTTGTTCTGGGTGCCAGTGCAATTTACAATGTGTCTACCTGAGAAGTAGAATATTGACATTAAAAAATCTTCTTAATACAAAAATAAGACTATCTTAGGACAATAGATCCTGTGTCATTTGTGCAATGACATGTGTATGTTTCCATGTCAAATACACTTGACTGACTAGTGAACTAGCATACCCATGGTATTAGAGGTGACTTAGACATCCTCTAGGATGTCTAAACCCAAGCGGTTCCTAGTTCATCTTGTCAACACATGTTGCTGGTAGCCAATTAAACCATGTTAGCCCATGAGATGAAACCTATTTCCCATCCTGGCATTCAACTGCCATTTTCCCACCACCACATAGTTTAGACATTCTAAATCCTACAGTGGTCAATTTCATTAAATAAGAAATATATGTGTACATTTAATTAATACATAAATTCAAAATTTTTGCCTTCCACATGTTCATACATTGTAGTTCCTCCTAAAATGCCATCAGTTATTAAATTTCAGTGAAAACTTCTCAGTCTTCTTTCGCCTTTTTGTTCAGTGAACACACCATGATTGTTATTGGCATTACCCTTGCCCCATCTTGGGTGTTCTTTTTTTTTTTTTTTTTTTTTTTGTACTTCCAAACATTTTAGTTGTAGATGAAGTTTAAGCATCTGATAAGACTAAATTTTTTTCAGCAGTCTTCAAATAATAGTCCATAAACCACTTGCATTAGATTTATTTGGGGCACTCCGAGTACAGACAAAAATGTCAAGAGGGGACTTTTGGGGAAAAACAATGAAGCACTCAAAAAAAATTTATTTAAATTCTCTCCATTATTAAAAATGACGATTTTTGAAAAGCATCACTGAGAGGATAAGACAGTGGCCTTCTTTTTCTCAACCTCTAAGCAAATAACTGTTCCTTACATAGTTTTATTTGGATCCCCTCAGGCTTACCCGTTGTTCTTGATACAGTAGTATTAATACTTAAGAAGATGCACTTAACTGCACATGTATTTAGTGCCTGGTGTAATTTGAAAACAGATGGATTCAAATGTTTTTAGATAGGCCATGTGCTAGTTCATTACATGTCCAAATCAAACTCATTCTCTATCCTCACGGACACACATATTTGCTTATTCTCCATTAGCTGTAGACTTGATTTTATGATTCTCTATATCATAAGCCTGATTGTCTTTTCCACAATATCTGAAGATCTTGCTTGATATAAACTGAGAAGTGGATTTTTTTAGCATCAAAGTTAAAACTAGCAGGTAATATCTCATCATCTTATTTCACTTTCACTCTTTCAAATTCATCCTATCTTTCTACTTGGGACAAACCTAGTTTTCCACATTAAACAACTGAAGATTCATATATAAGCAGTTGGCTGGACCACAAAAACTTGAAAAGGGCCCCCTTGGTTTTAGGTGTATCTTGGACATCTATGCTTTTCTCATTTACCATCTTCAGGTTTTAATCAGCTGAAAAGTATAGGAAACTAACCTAAAATTATGTTTTCAAGAAGCAGAAAGGGATATTCATTGTACAGAGTCTGCATCCTTTATTTTAATTTTGGGAAGTTTATTGGAGATGGTTGTGGAAAAACGTCCTGATAAAAGGAGATGTTATTTTTTTCATGATTCTTAATATATATATATATATATATATATATATCCTTAATATTGGGCTCAATCTTACCAGAGAACCATTAATTATCATTAACTCATCCAATATTCATTTATTGGGTACTGACTATGTATAAAGCATTATTCTAAGGAGTTGAAAAACAACCATTGATCAATGTAAGCTCCCTACTACCATAGTATTGACTCTGAGCTCAAAAATAAAGGAAAAAATGCTTTTTCATAAAGAACCACAGATCCTGAGCACTAGCATCAGCCCACGCACCTCATATATGATGGTATATAGACATCGTGGATAAACATTTGAGTCTGCCTAGCACTGGGTATGTCTAGGTCCCTACATCCTGATGCCATTAAAGATATTTGTAAAGAGGATAAGGAGTAGGAAAAAAAAAGGAATGGATTTATTTGCCTGATGAGAATTCAAAGCAACAGAGAAGCTCTGCATAATTGCTTTTAATAAGAGCCTATGTTAATTTTTAAAGTAGTTGATTTCTAGCATAATAAGATCTGTCAAACGCAAGTCATCTCATTGTCCCCACAATGAGAATAGACATTCACATTATCTGGAATATAGCAGATAGATATTGCTATTATGGGGGAAAGAGAAGAGGTGACAGTAATGTCCCATTTCTTGGTGCACGCTGGTCACATTTCATTTCTGTGTGATTAGGGGCCATTTGACACTTTAATCAGGGTGATAGCTCACATGTCTGGAACACTTAGCCTGGGACAGGATACAGAATGTTGACATTTGTTTTCTTCCCATGTTCAGGGATCACTGTCACTCCAGACTAGAGGGTACCACCAAGTGTGGGGAAAGAATTATCGTTAAAACACTTAGGTGAGCCCTCCCAGGTCAGAGGTCAGATGGACAATATAGCAAGCCTCTTATAAATGTACTTCTTTATGATTAAGCCAAGCCCACATTCATCCCATGCTATTGTTAGCTGATGGCCTCTCTGTACTGAAGCCAGTCCCACTGACTGAAATCAAGATGGCATATGCTATTTAAGTTGCTCATTTTTTTTCATATTAATGTCAATTTTGGCCAACAATACTAGATGGTGTGGGTGTCAGGCTAGTATTTTTCTATATGTTACATTCAATCATTACTTATGGCAAATATTTTTATTCCAACTTCACAGAAGAAACTAACACTCAAAGATGTTGACCTGCTTATTCAAAATCACAAAGTTTGTAAGTGATATAAAAGCTATGGTGACCATACCTGAGGGCAGAGATCCTATAATGTGAAAAAATTAAAAAGGATGTTTAAAAAATGAAATAATAACGATAACAATAATAAAGCTGGACCTTTCATTCTGAGTTCTGCATCTCTGGGAAAACTGAAGCAGCATTAAGAGAACTTTCTTCTCTTCACCACAGCTCCCCACCTCCTGGTATCTGATTCCACAGACACCTCCTTTCTGCCTACAACAGCAGACAAAATACCGATACTCCTGTTCAAAACTAATTCTTTGCTTGCATACTAAAGCCACTTCACATACTGACAATCCTCCGGAACAACCCTCCAGAAACTGGCCCTCCCTACATCACCGATTTTTTTACTCACTATTACATTACTTCCATCAGTGTGCAAACATGCTATTATTTCTTCCATCTCAACAACCCTTTTTGCTCTACTTCTCTTGCCAGCTTTCAGCTCATTTTTTTCCTGTTTCCTGTTAGAAAACTCTTCTAAATCATGTCTATGCTCATTGTCTCTGATTGCTTTCCTCTCCACACCTCTTAAATGTATTCCAATCAGGCTTTATAGAAACTGCTTATATCAAGGTCACCAGATGATCACCATGTTCCTAATTTCCGTTTTCTACTGTCAGTTGCATCTTACTTGACTTAATAGCATCATTTTGCACTGTTGGGTCCTTGTTGCATTTCCTTCCTTTGGACTCCTTGCTTTTTGTCATATTCCACTGATCCACTCAGAGACTTTTGCTAGTTCTTCTCTTTTCCCTAATGTCACAATATTGAAGTGTCTCAGAGTCTGGTCATTATTCTGTTTCATTTCTCTATGCCCACTCTCTTGGCAAATTACTGTTCTCATTGTCATTGGCTCAAAATTTGGATTTCAATAAATATCTTTTGGGAAAGTGAATGTGTGAATCAAAGAATGAAATAACGGCAAGGCATGAGTTGAATCCTAACTCACTCATTTTTCAGACCTAATTTTAATCTACTGAAGGAGAGAAACTATGTGCAAAATAAAAATTATTCCAGTGTGCGCTGTTCAGAGAGGAATTCCTGATCACTACACTTAAGTTAGCCAGACTTCTCCCACTCCAGCTGCCCAGTTCTTCTTTATTACAACTGTGGGATTCCTGAAGAGCAGTCAGTATTATCTGTAATCATCTTATTCACTTATTTACTTGATTTTTTCTGCCCATCTGTTTGGCACTGCTTAGACAATACTGCCCGGCACACAGTGCATGCTTCATAACATTTCCAAACAAATGAGTGATTGTGACAAAAGGTAATGCTTAAGAGTAAAATTAGATAACTTGGACTACAAATACCACAAGGAATTAAGGAAGGAAAGAATAATCAGAGCTAAGTTGATAAAGATTCAGAGAATAGGCAAAATTTGACACAGAGAAGAAATCGTTTATACAGAAAATTGCTTCTAAGACCATGTACATGAATATCACTATATGTCACCCCATTCGCAGGTTGTTCTCTTTTTTTTTCTATCTGCAAATCAGCGACTCCATTGCAGTGCTTCTCAACCTGTTATTATTTCTCATGAAAACAACTTTTTAGAAATCTTTTTCTAGTTCCTCACGGCATTTTAATATCACAGATATACTGCATATCTGTTTATGTATTGTATGTACATCCATGCTCTGCACATTGAAAGAATAGGATTTTTCACACCCACCCACCAAGAACTAATTTTCATCCCCTAATGAAAGGTGTCGCTCCTGTTGAGAATGCACACTCTACAGCATCAGTTTGCTAACTCCTTGACTAGTATATTGTTTTCTTATTTCAGACATCATAGTTTCATATCGATGCATTATTATTTTTTCCCATTTCCTTTTACATTCTTTGTTTCCTTATATCCACTATTTTTTTCAAATACTAAGTTTACAATACCTAGTAATTGTAGTGCCCAACCCACCCTCCACCAAAAACTCTTGATTATTTATCTTCTACACATATTTATGAAGGTTTTTGGATTCTATCCTTGAAACCGAAATTGTGGTACATGAACTCACATATATAACACAGTGGGAGATTCTGCCAAAACATTAAAAGTAGGGCCCCATCAGCTCAAGAAAGCCCTCATACTCATTGATGTCTTTTCAGAGCAGGGTCTTTTTATCTTCCCTTCCTTTTTTTTTCCGTTAGTGTTTCCTTCTTGCTTTGATAAACTAGCTCAATACTGGCTTAGGGTGTTTTTTTTTTTTTTTTTTGGTTCCTTTTCATTTCTGCTTCTCTAAATTTTCTTTGAGAGCTGCATTCTTTCTGTCTTCCTGCCCAGCATCTACTGATAGTCCTTGATTGGGAAGTGACTGCTTTATCCCGCAGGATAGTCAGCCCATTAGTACCATCAGCATCAAGAAAAAGGATTCCTGGGCCTCCACGGTGGCGCAGCGGTAGAGCGCTGGGTTGCGAAGCTGCCCGCGGCCTCTGCGGCGCCGGTTCAATCCCCGGCTGCTCTCCGGCCACCGGAGGAGGGTCCCACATGGCGCGGAGACCTCTCCTGTCGCCCGCTGCTCCCCTCAGCAGTGTACTTCAGTCCTTCTGCCTGCTCTGCTCCCCGCTCTGGCTCTGGTGAATTCTCTCACCCTCCCGCGCTTCTGACTGTACCCAGTGCATGTATAAACAAAACAAACAAGCAAACAAATAAATAAAGAAAAACATGCCTCTATTAAAAAAAAAAAAATTAAAAAAAAAAAAAAAAGAAAAAGGATTCCTCTCTCAACATGTTTGACAGGAAGTAACCTCTGTAAACACTGATACATTCATAGGAGCTAAGTTACAAAACACTTTGTTAGATGAAAGTAATTTTTATAAAACAAAAGAGTTTTGTTCTACTGACAGGTGTTATAGATAATACAAGCCACTGTGTCAATAATCTTAGAGTGTAGAGGGTTAGAGAAGGCTTCAAAATCAGAACCCTCATAATTTCTGTTACCATTTACATGGTCTGGGAGACTTATTTGACTTCTCTGAGACTCACTTTCTCTTCAGTTTCTTATTTATACAGTGAAAACAATCACATCTCATAGGGTTGTTGTGTAGATTAAAAGAGCAAAAACAGCATTCCATATATGAAGTATATTGTTCTATGTTAACATATATACATATATAATACTATCCTGTTTATGCACACACAGATAGAGATACAATTTTCTATTCTGCTCTTAGCATCATTCTTAGTATATAAAGTTAAGTTTTTCACTTGGGAATTTTTCTGAAGTTAATATAATCTTGAGTACCCTGTCACAATTTTGTGCTTAAATAATGAAACACAATTTAGGCTAATCCAAATGGCTACAGTTACCAATTTAGGTCTGGACTGACTCAATCTGGTTAGATTTCGTTGCTTTTTTCTAAGTGTATTGAGAAAATATCTCCAATGTACCCAAGGACTACGTAGGTATAAAGTCATATGTAATTGTGGAGACTGAGAAACTCTTAATAGAGATTATATGTCTTAACTAAAGTCCTTCAAATTAAAATGTTTACAATAGTAGGTAGCCAATTTCTAAAAATTCAGGTCAAATTCTGGGCTTCTTTAGCACATATCATGCCTTTATGTGAAAAGGAGTGTGAATTTGCACATTTATATGTATTAAAAACACATACTCATTTTACCTGAATAAATGAGTAAAATAATATTATTATTATCCCTCGCTGGGATTATGAAGGCTTCAATTATTTAAAATTGTCAGTTGTAAAACCCCAGCAGAGGGTCAATGGCTACCTAACACAGCTCCATAACTCAAGACCTCAGAAGATGTTTAGTGTTATAGTGGCTTTGATGTAAATCAGAGAAGAAAATCTCCTTAAGAAACACATAATGTTCTTATGTCACCGTCCGTCCTTCCCTTTCTCTATAATACAGTCATTCAATGGCTCCGAGTCCACAAACTAACAATCTGAAAGGTACCCTTAATAGACCTGCCATGTAATCTAGGATGTGGCAACTGATTTCCATATGTATCAATAGTTTAAATGTAAGAAGGCTTTGAGAAAAATTTTAAACTTATTAGATACCTTAACTTGCCTGTAACTTAATTTCCATTTCAGAAGTTCCTTTATTAAAATCAATCCCTTCCTTCACCCTTTCAAACATTTATTCTCTCAGCAAACCCTACTGACTCTTGCTCTTATCTTAAAAACATATCCAGGATTGGGATCCTTCTCATTGTACTGCCATGTTTTATCACCTGGATTATTGCAATAGTCTTCTAAAAGACACCAAATGTAGCTAGTCCAACTTGAGAAATGCTGCAAGTGTGGGTTTCAAAGAAATACTGTGAAAATAATGTAAATTATCTCACTAAGTTTAAAAGATACATTGTTAATATTAATTACACATAGTTCATTGACTTCTTAGGTGGCTACTAAAAAATTAAAAATTACATATGTGGATGGCTTTGTGGCTACATTACATTTCTATTGGAAATATTGTTTTACCTGTGCTTCCTCCTCCTGTTATTCTGTTTTCAAACCAGTAATCTATTGAACTGTTATTCAAGTTGTGGCACCCCTGTGCTAAAAGATGGCTCTCCATCTTACTTGGAATAAAAGAAAAAGCTTGAGCATGAATTTAAGGACTCTATATTATCTGATCCTACTTTGCTCTCTAATCTCGTCTCCTATTACTGTCCTTCCAGTATCCATGATCCAGTAACACTGTTCTTTGCCTCATTACTACATTTCATTTCCAATGCTTCTATCTGGCATGTTCTTTCCCCAAGAAAAATTACATGGCTTGCATTCTCACTTCTCATAGCTTCAAAGGCCCCTTCACTCTGTTCTAGTACTTGACATCATTCATTCCTGCTTCATTTTCCCTACTTTTCCACTTATTACTAATTAATATTTTATATGCATATATATATAAAATTTACCTGACTTACTTTTTGTCTCTATCCCAGTAATGTAAACTCTCCAAAAGCCAGAAAATGTGTCTAATTTATTTATACTCTAGGACAATGCCTGCCTCAATATTATTATTGAGTAAGGATTCTAAGTTCTTACTATAGATGCAAAGCCCTCTATGAACTCAGTTCTATTTACCTCACCACTATGAGTTCCCTCCTAACACTTTCTTTTTTGTTCCATCACACTAAAATCTTATTTTTCAAATAGGTCAAGTTCATCCTTGTCTAAAGTCTTTATTTGCCGTTTCTACAAGTACTGGGAATATTCTTAAGCCCAGAGCTGACTTTTTTTGTAATTTTCATATTTCTAGAAAGAATTTCTTGAACATACTATCTAAAGAGAACGAATAATTCACATCTGGCTATATTTCTCATTTTAAACCTGCCACTGCATGATACTATATTATATATATATATTATATATAATATATATATAAATATATATATAAATATATATATATAATATATATATATATATATATATATTTCTTGTTTGCTCTTCTTGTTTACCATGTATTTTTTCACTTAACTGTGAGCTCATACTGGGAGGATTCTGTCTTGTTCATGGTTGCATTTCAAAACCTAAAACAGTACCTCGCTCATGGAAGTGCCCATTAAGAAAATATTTAATAAGAACAAATTTGTTAAATAAATACAAATATTGTCTCCAGGAGATATTAAGTGCTGCTGACTCAAAGGAAACAACACACATCAGGCTAGTTGCGTGGGTAAGATGGAAAAGTGAACAGTTAGTGTATATTAAATTCAATGACAGAGGTCACCACAAGGATCTTTACTTTTTGAAATGGTGATTTGAAAGTTATGATGAAAAATTGGGGAAAAATATAAACGATGATATGTCTTCATATACTCATCAACTTCAACACTATTATGTCCCCTAAAAAAGTCCTACCTCATTCTACAAAGCACTTTCATAGTATTTGGGAAAGAAACAGATGTTTTTGACATGCCTCCTAGCAATCCCCAATACTTCTTTACCATAAATGAAGTAGGGGATTGAAAGTTGTAATTAAGATACAGCAACCTAGGACCCAGGGTGCCACTTGATGAGGCACTGACTCAGGAATATACGAAGGGATGTAGTCCCATCTGTTTATCTTTGCCTTCACTATCACTGCTTTGGGTGATGTGTCTGTAAAGATGTCTTTGATATGCAAATCACGTAGTGTTTCACCTATATTTCCTTCTATGTATTTTATGGTTTCAGGTCTTATAGCAGCACTATTTACAATAGCTAAGCTTTGGAAACAGCCCAAATGCCCAAAAATAGATGACTGGATCAAGAAGATGTGGTATATATATACCATGGAATATTACTCAGCATTCAAAAAAGATAAACACATGCAATTTGCAGCAACATGGATGGCGCTGGAAGGGATCATGCTCAGCGAAATAAGCCAAAAAGAAAAAGAAAAATACCGGATGGTCTCACTCATAGCAGGAATCTAGAAAACTTAAATAAAGGATCAGGAAAAAGAATAACTATAAGAAAGTGAAAATCAAAATCAACAAAAAACTATGAACCAGAGACACTTTTTGAGGGGTGGGGGCCGGGAGGGGAGGGATTGGGGTCAGAATGGGGCATGTGCAGTTGTATGGGGGAATATAAAAATAAAATTTATTATTTAATAAAAAAAAAGAGCAAAAAAAAAATATATATATACGAAGGGAAACACTTTCTCATGTCACCACCAGGAAAAGTCACAGTGCAGAGCCAGTCAAAACCAGAAGGGGTTCAGAGAACATCCTTACCACCACTGCAAACCCACTCCAATAAAACACTCATGGTTTCTGTGATCAATCCTTCAAGCTCTGGATAAGTAAGCAAGGAATGAATCAACCAATAAAATAACCAGACAAGTACAGTGTGATGACTGAGAAGAGTATCATGTGGAATCTATGTCTGTTTCCCAGTCTCTTAAAAGTCCTGTGAAATGGTCATGTTGTTTATGAAACATAAAAAGGGGCCAATGATACCATTCTCAAAGTGATGTTATAAAGTGTATTACATTTAAAGCATTCCTCATACATCATAATTAGGGTCACGTTGTAATAACTAAATGATGAGTAACTACTATTATACCCAGGCTTCTTTACATGGGTCTCTTTATCAAAACTCTCCTGGAGCCTTGAGTTATAAGGACCCTCTCTTTCCCTCCTAGAGCCTGGTGCCATATTCCACCTGCTTCAGTGAGTGAGGATGAGCCTAGTGGAAGCAGTTCAGTCATTCCATCTTATTAGTCTTTAGGGAGAAAAAGCATTTCCTCTGAAACACATGAATACAGATCTAAATGAGACACTAAAGATCACTTAGTCCAATTCCATCATTTTACAGATGAAGAATGAGTCTCTTGGGTGGAAAAAGGCTTTTCTATGAAAGTACATATTTTTCTAAAGGCCGTCACAGAGCCTTTTTCAATAGAGAAGAGAATGACCTAGGGGAACAGGGGCTTCATGATTAAAACTGTTCTTAGTTCAAAGTCAGGGTTTTCAATAACCCTAATTACATCTATAGTTAAACAACAACAAAAAAGTTTTAATTTATAAAGGAACCATCAGTGAGTCAGATCAACTTGCTTAATGAAATATTATAAGAAGCACCCAGAAGCAGACAATTTAACTGGCTGATGCAAAATACCACCTTAAGATAGAGAATATTGGGCCCATGGTATTATCCATGGAACAACACACAAACACACACACAATCCTGACTTCTTATTTAAAGCAAGGGATTGACATGGGAAGAATATGTGTTGTGGGAAAGGATCATAAGTTGCAAACATTCATAGAAAAATGCACAATTATCCTTTGAAGAAATGAGTTTTCCTTGCATCCAATTCTATAACTCAGCATGGATTGTTGATTGACTAATGGTATAGCTATCCAGTCTCCTGAAATACAAGTCCAATATTAGCTTTAAAATTTTTGACAACTTAAGAGTATTATTTTCCAGTAAATTGTCTCTAAACTATGAAAATAGCTTGATGGCTGACTCATTCAGAAAAATCAGAGGTACCACTTTACCTCCTTTTGGTTTGTAAGGTTAAAGACTAATAGGAAAATTCTATGATGCTGTCAGTTTCAGAAGGTACCAGCAGTGTACATTTTAGGCAGTCTGAATTTTGCAGTTAAAATGATATTTTAGATTCATTCTTTCCAAGTCTCCAATTTCAAGAAAATATTGCCTTGTGCTAGCATAATACCAGCCAAGTGACAAGCTCAAAGGTGCAAACCAAATCCCACTTACTGCCCAGCTGCCACGACTCAGTGGGCTGACACCTCAAGCTGTTCATTCCTTTGTCTCTCTCTCTCAGGTTTACAATCACATGTGACACAAGTTCATGATGAGAAGTCATTTCTGCCCAACATAGGAATCTTCTAATGGGCCATCTTTGCATTGAAGCTCTCCATTCAGAGCTATAGACTTTTTCATATTTACACTGTGGTCTGACAAATCTGCCTTGCCAAAACCTATCTTTCCCGTTTTCCTTTCACAGGTTTTCCTCCCCAGCCTAGTTTAGCACTCTTTCCAGAAATCTCAACAGGGTATCTAGAAACAGCTTCAATTGGAAAGGAAAACAATATTGAACAGAAAGGACAGTAGGTAGGCCAATATATTTTAAAGGGAAAAACAATCATCAATTAAAAACAACACAAAATAATTTTTAAATACTGGTAAGTCACACCAGGAGTTTATAGGGTTTTCAAAATAGCAAAAATAAGTAGGTAATACACAGAATAAAATGGATTATATGGTAAATTTAAAGGCCTCTTAATATCCGCTAAGAATAGAGCATCTAACTGTTTCTGTCTAGCCAGAGTTAGAGCCCAATCTAAGGACTCTTACTGCTGAGCAGCCATGTTTATTTTGTATATTAAAGATTCTTTGTATGAGGTATATCAGCCTCCAATAACAGCAATAAACAAGGGGGATCTATCTTGGAAAGATGGTTTTCTAAGCATTATGCAAATAGGTATGTATTTGAAATATGCTAATACAGCCAGTGTCATATTGATATAACAGATGGCATTTTCATATTGGGAAGATGCTAGTCTATCCTTTATGGAATCCTCTGGGAACTAGTTGGGTTGTCAGAGGATGTAATGTTAAAGTAAAAATGTATATAATTTGGAAAGTAGAATTATAAGAAATCCTTTAAAATCCAATGATCTAATAGTGTTACAATTATAGTTTTCCAATTGCTGATTCTACCCCGAGATGAAGAAATCCATAGGCTCTGTTCCACTAGCAAGAGTTCCCAAGAATTTTAAATTCTGTGATGGAAGATCCCAGTTACATATGCTGCTTTTCTTCTGCAAATGTAATGAAAGCTGAATATTTTTAAAGATCTCAGTATGCTCTAAGAGCTTTTCTGTACACAGCTATACTGGTTGCTTTTGATAAACCAAAGCAAGCTACAGTTTCCCAGCCAAATGTATTATTTCCAGACTTTAATAAGAAACCAGCCATAATAATTGGTATAAAATTGATCACTTGGTGCTCACTGTGTTCCAGGTACTCTGATAAGTATTTTATGCAAAGTGTCTCAATGAATTCTCACATTATTGCTATCAAAATGTCTTAAATGCCTCAATTTAATAATGAGAAATTCACACAAAGTTATAGAATTAGCAAGTAGAGAAATGAGGATTTTTAACCTGAGTGTTATATTTCAAAGCCCTGAGTTTTTAAAAGCTTAATTCTACAACTGCAAATATTATTGTGTTAAGTGAGTATTTAACAATAGATCAGTATGTGCTATGAGTTGAGAAAAAAGTAGACATGCAGGTACACCTCTGAGATATTGCAGGTTTAGGGGCCTCCCTGGGGGCAAAAGGGGTTAGGACGCAGCACTATGAAGCTATCCGCAGCCACGACAGCACAAGTTTGATCCCCAGTCAGAGAGGCAACCCACATGGGGTAGCAGACCTCTCCTTTCTTGCCCACTGCTCCTCTCAGCAGTGTATTTCAGTCAGTCTGCCTGTTCTGTTCCCCATTCTGTCTCTGGTGAATCTTCTCATGCCCCATACCTCTGGCCTGTACCCCAGTTCTTGTATGCATAATAAATCTTAAAAAAAAGAGATACTGCAGGTTTATTTTGACTGCCCTAATAAAGTGAATATTGCAAGAAAGTGAATCACAAGCACTGTTTCCTTTCCTAGTGCATATAAAATTTATGTACACACTGTACTGTAATTAAGTGTACAATAGCATTTTTATTATTCCAATTTTATGAGTATAAAAGCTAAATTTGAGAGAGGAATTGAGCAGTAGGCCTAACATCATGTTGTGGACCAAGGGTTAGCATCAGGTTATATGATGCCAGAGCACCCCTTGTGTTCACTATGCTGCACTGATTTCACTGTATTTCACAGAATTGTGGTATTTTGTAGTGATAAATCTAGAAATTTAGTCTGGAAATGTACTCTAAAGACTTCTGCATCCTATTCTCTCTCTATTCCAGTTCTTTAGGCAAAGTGTCATTCTTGCTTTCTTCTCATTGCTCTTCCTTCCAATGATCTAATAGTATTCTAATCTAATAGTGTTCCACAGCATCTCTGTGGCAGGTACTATGCCAAGTGCCATATTATAGAGATAAATAAGACACAGTCTCTGCCCTTTAAGGAATATGCACCAATTAGGAGAAAGAAATCAGCAAACAAATTATTATATAAGCTGTGTAAAATGCTACTATGCAAGAGAACACTACAGGGTTTCTCCAGAGCAGTGGTCATCAAAGCGTGGTCCTGAGCCAGCAGCATCAGCGTCACCAGAGTAACTTGTTAAAAATACACACTGGCAGTCCCACCCCAGACTACTACAGAATCATATTTAACCATCTGTGTTTCTACAAATCTTCCAGATAATTCTAATACACTGATGTTCAAGAATCACTGGTCTAGAACAGTTATCAGGGCAGAATTTCTGATTCCTGAATTAAGTTTTAGAGAAACTAGCTGGAAAAAGACCAAGGAAGGGAAACAATATTGCCAGCCCAGGGGTTGAGGAGCACACATACCCATGGCATGAAACTAGAAGCGACTCAGTCTGACCAAAGTTTAGTAATCCTGGGATGTGGACAAAGAGGAACATGGGGACAGATGGGCTTGGCCAAATACAGTGGAGTAGGTCATGAAAATTCTTGTAAATTATGTTGATGAAATTTAATTTCATCTTGACAGGAATGGCACCTCATTGAAGGATTAGAATCAGAGAAATAATTCATGGTGGGACAAAAGTGGAGGCAGGAAGATTAAGTGAGGTATTATCATATAAGTATAATTAAGGAGTGAGGAGATCCTAAACAAACAAACAAACAAAACAAACAAACAAACAACAAAAAAAAAACCAGCAGAGGAGAAAGAGGTCAAAGGGGTATTTTAGAGGTATCCTGGTAGTCAAGTTAACTCATTGGGGAAGGTAGTGAAAAAGAAGGAGGGTTCATTATAAGTCCTGGACCCTAATTTGAGCATAACCTACTGTATCATTAATGCAGCTATTGCCTCCTGCCTCTGTGTTTTTCTGCAGACTCGGAATAGTGGGAAGACATGAAATTCACCCCCCTTGGGTAAATGAAGGGAAATGAAGAGCTGTAAAGCTCCACAGAGCAAATCAACAGTCAATGGGAGGGCCTCCCCGGTGGCGCAGCGGTTGAGCGCTGGGTTGCGAAGCTGCCCGCGGCCTCTGTGACGCAGGTTCGATCCCCGGCTGCTCCCCGGCCACCAGAGGAGGGTCCCACATGGCGCGCAGACCTCTCCTGCCGCTCGGTCCTTCTGCCTGCTCTGCTCCCCGCTCTGCCTCTGGTGAATTCTCTCACCCTCCCGCGCTTCTGACTGTACCCAGTGCATGTATAAAACAAAACAAACAAACAAACAAATAAATAAATAAATAAAACATGCCTCTCTTTAAAAAAAAAAAAAAAACAGTCAATGGGTAAAGGAAGCCAGTGGAAAGTTATTCGCCTTTGCATTCCCTGAGACTAGCTGAAACAACCTGGGTGGCCAGTTGGGTACCACATGTTTGCATTGACCCTATTTCTTCTATTTAACTATTCCTCATTCACATTCCTGTCTCATGGAGTGTACTAACAAAGTAGTGTCAGTAATCCTTGCCCTATACCTTGCCCTCTGAGGAATTCAGAATAAATCTCCAGTTTTACACTCAAAATTTTATGATCATTCAATTACATGCAAAGAATTATGTTAGGTACCAGAGATAAAGCAATAAACCACACAAAGCAACTGCTACCACAGGCTTAGAATCTATGCTACAGAGACAAGCAAAATGACAACCAAATACAGTATTTTAAGTAGCGTGATGGGAAAGAGTGAATGCTATGGGAAAACAAGAGAAGCTGCCTTAGGAGAAAAAACTGGAAAGACAAGTTGAATTGGAGGCAGCCGTGAAGTAATCAAACAACGAAGTCTAATAGGCTAATGAGATTTAGGCTACAGAACTGATTTGGGATTCATCAGCCTATAGACAATCTTTGAAGTCATCAGAATGCATGAGTCAAAAAGAAATAATAGGAAACAGTCCTGTTCAGGGAAGGCGAACATGGAAGAATAAGCCGAGTAGCTGCCATGGGTCTAAGCAACAACAGCTACATTAGTAATTGGCCCCATCCCTAAGCAGTTTCAAATTTACCCCATTTCTCCAACCTATGAGGACTTAGCTTCCTCATCTCTTGTCAGAGAGTTTGTGTTTTGAGAATTTTCAAATTCCCTCTCTTGTCTGGGATTTTTTTTTTTCACTTGGTAACTATATTGCCATCTGCAAGTAGAGCAAATGTTGGAGATTGGGCAAAATCTTATTGTCTATTCATATGCCATAAAATACTTCTTTAAACAAATCTCTGTTTTCTATGTGCAAAACAAGAAAAAAAAATGTTGTTTTCAGCTTATTTGAGTTCCAGATAAAAGGCATGTCTAGTACTGCAAAACAGAAGCCTTTCTGCCACTATGTTTTTCTCTCCATTGTACAAGGGGATAAATATATTATTTGGGCATGACAAAATGGCTTATGCAATAGCAAGGGAAAGAAAAAGATCCTGTTTTAATCCCCAGATGTTTTGCAGTATACATTCCCTTCTCTGCAGGAAAAAGCCATGCATAATGGTGCAAGGAACTGTTTTAGCAGCTCTCAGGAGCCTCCCTTGATGAGTCTGGCTCAGTCCCTGCTGAGTCACAGCAGGCCAATTCCCTGAACACTACTTTCCTCACATGGCCCCTCAGTCAGGAGTTCCTGAGATCAGAAGCCAGACTGCATGGCTGTCCTGTGCTGCCTTACCACTCAGAGTCTATGTAGTAAGGGGGAGATGAAAGGACAGCAAGACACCGAGCTAGGACCAAACACCTCATTAGAATCCACAGAACAAGGCAAGTTGAAACAGTGGCTTGGACAGGACTTCTCAAATGTAGGAATTGCCTAGAGAATTTGTTGGCAAAAGAAGGCTCCATGTAATTCAGTAGCTCTGAAGTGCACAGGTGTGAAGAGCAGATCTGCTGCTGCCTCAGCAGAGCCAATCTTAACCTCTCTTCCTCACTCGTGGCTGGTGATTTCCACACTGGAAGCTAATAATCTGCCACAGGGGGAGAATTTAACTGAGGGGATCAGTAAACACTACAAAGGACTCCTCCACATACAATCCCCCCAAAATTGGACTGTAGAAGAGCATTCACTACTAGTGGAGATAAGGCCTGAGAGTCTACATTTCTAACAACTCCCTGGTGATGTTGATGCTGATGCTGCCTACACTCTGGTTCAGCCAGGTTTAAAGCATTGAGTTTGGAGTCAGCCAGGTCCAGGGATGAATTCTGTCTCTTAAACAAGGGTAACTTGTACAACCTAGATAAGTTACCTAGTAATGCATTGATTTCACTGTTATGGGCTGCCTAAATGGGTCTGACATTTCTCTCTCTCTCTCTCTCTCTCTCTCTCTCTCTCTCTCTCTCTCTCTCTCTCTCTCCCCCTCTGCTTCAGTTTCTCCACCTGGAAAATGAAAACTGGAGATCAGTCCCCACTGATACCAGGACTGTCACGAGCAGTGAGTTAAATAATGGGCCAGAGAACAGTGCTTGCTGCAGGACAGGCATTATACATCAATGCTTGTTAGTTTTTCTACAAGCCAGAATAATTCTATAATATTATGATGCTAGTAATAGAGAAAACCAAATAAAATGGATGGCAAACACCCTGTTCTGATGGGTAAAAAAAACCCATGAAATATTACTATGAACATTTTGAACATGTTTGTCTCTCGTTTCCTTCCTTCTTTTCTTTAAATCTGACTTTACAATTTGACATCCAAGATACTTGGAGGTGAGGATGGGGCCTTGGAGAAAAGGAAGAAAACTAATATTGTATTATATGTGTCCTGGAAAATACTTTTTTTTTTTAGAAAAAAGCATCCTTTTTCTGTTTTCCCTTTCATGAAGATAAAAGTGTTTCTCCTTGACACACAGATAACATTAGGCGTTTTGTATTTCTGAGGCCCATCACATGCCTTTCATCCCCATCCTCATGAATAACATTCAGGTGGGGAGGGGTGTTCTCTACTTCCTGTGCAGCAAAGTTCTTAGCCACACAGCCAACTTTTGCAGAATCACCTGTAGCTCTCCAGTTCATCTGGGTGATGAGTGACCCTTCAGAAGGAAATTGAGTATCTGTCTTACCTGCTGGTTCTCAGTTACCATAACCAGCCCTTCCTCGAACAACCCCATGAGCCCTGAGCTAAAATATGAGTCACAACATGTGGGAAAGGAAACCTGTTTTCATTTACTATATTGGATATGATAAGACTGGCAACAAATATATTTCATGACCTTCAAAGTAGAAAAGGAAAAGGATAGACGCAGACATTTTAAGGACAAAAACTAGTGCACTGAGCCGATTTTCACCTAACTTTCTGAGATAGGTGATGACCAAATAATTATATCTATATGTGATGTTCATTAAAGCTAATTATGGTATCTGACAGATATTTTGTATGATGACAGCAGGTTATTGTTTCTTTGATTTTCAGCCCCAACACACTGAAAGACAAGACACAGTGACAGCAGTGAAATAAGCTCTTACAACACTAACTCCTGAGGCAATCTGGGGTGTCTGTGTCAGCATGGCAGACAGACAATGCACACTGCAGGTAGGCTGACCACAGCTCCCCACATTTCCTCCCCACCTCATTCCTGATTGGGAGTTGTTTTTGTTAGGCAAGAAACACATATTTCCCCAAATATCCAAGTTACATCCTTCCACACTTTAAGTGTTGTTTTCTTTGAGGAGAAAGACAGGTGCAAAACGAACAACTTCTTAACTATGGAGGATATATAGCCAACAAAAATATTGGTTCATAATCACTATTTTAGGCTCAAGATACAAAAATTTCATAAGGTTCTCAAGAAGTTTCTGAACAACAGCAAAAATTTCCTCCAGCAGAAAACAGTTTGGCAACAGAATATCTCCATCTGAATCTCAGTCTACCAGTTACCAAAGCTACAAACTATTAAATATTCTCTGTGAGACTCCCTTTATCAATTTCTGAACCTGGAATAATGAACTTTGCAAAGCTGTTGTATAAAGTGGAAATAACCCGCATAAAACATCCAGCACAGGTGGATCTATATGATCCTGAGTGCTTGTCAGCAACCTGACAGAAAGAAGCTCAAATATTTTACTTAAGCAATGGAAGGGGTATGGCATTTTCTCTCAGCAGGGCAACTGAACATGAGATATTCAGAAATCACTCTCCTATTGCTGGCCTCACATATCATTCACCCTCAACCATGGTTTCCCCCTTCGATCACCAACATTTGTCATGTTTTCTGTATAACATTCTCATGCTCCCCCAAAGTTTAAATCTAAAATTCTGAATACTTAGTCATTAGATCACTCTCCCAAATTAAACCCTTCTAGTTTCATTTCTTTTCAAGCAATATTTTTTTTTTTTTCCTGAACAGTTACATACTCAACTCTACTCGCCACAAACCAGCCAAAGGCTTAAATCAATCTGAAACTCAGTTCAAGTTAACTTTAGCTTTGTTTACACAAACAGGGGGATTTGGACATAGAGGAACACACTGAGGAATACAGAGATGAGGGGGAGAAGCACCAAGCTGGAAAGCTGAGGGATGGAGTATCCTTAAACCAGCGTAGCCAGCAGCACCTCTGAAAATTATGCCTGCCAATCACTGAGCAAAACTAAAAACCCAATCATATGAAGTAAGGGTATGAAATGTGGCCAGGGAGAGAAATCCAGTTACAGTAGCAAATGAAGGTGTTGTCCACAAATTGTTCATGGTACAGTGATGCTAGTTTCAGAAAAGCAGTACAATTAATTTGCCAGGCTAACTGATAACGACACAGCAGAAGAGCACAGATTACCAGGCCTCAAGAGAAAAATGAAACTCAAACAGGCACTGATTGCTAAATGGAGTATTTCTGAATCATATAGACAGGTAGCAGTCTAGATTTTAGAGTCCAGCTGCCCACCTGCAGCTTCTAGAACACTCCACTGAGAGTGTATTCACTGTCAGATATGTTTTAACTAGAACACCCCTGACCCCTCACTCCAGAGAGAAATGTGCTGTATTTAGGATTTTTACCCACTATTTTAGTCTATATGAAAGTGGTTTATGGCATATTTATACCTTTTGCCTTCCTAAATTTTGTTTAGAATCAGTATTTTAAAATTATATCAATTAACCATATATTTTATGCTAATAGAAGACTCAAAAATGTACTGATTATGGTATATATAGATGAGGGGCTTCCATAGGCCTTCTATTTCTAAACTGATCTGTAATTCCACAATGAATATGTTATTTTTTATAATCAGCAAAATAGACGTGAAGATTAATAACTACAAATGTGCACATATTATTTCAAGGTTTCAAAATGTGAACAGCAAAATAACTGCCCAGATAAGACAGCTATTTCTGAGTGATTGGTAGTTTCTTTTTTCCTTCTACAATTCCAAATATTTCACTTTTATATAATAAAAAAAAATTATAGTATTAATTGATGTTGGGAAGTGCCTTATCAAGGCATTTCAACTCACTGTTGTTGGTTTCCTGGACTGGCCTGGCATTTTCCATTGATTTTCAAGTTGAATAGTTAAATAGAGGGACATCTTTCAAAATGCATTCTTTTAACTAGTTCTTGGGATGTTAATAGCTGTGGGGAGAATAAAACCAAAGTTTCAGTGGTCAACTAACATAAAAAAAATGCTCAGTTACCAAAGTGAAACATTATCAGAACTTTGAAGGGCTGTGATACACTGGTGTGCACTGTACGCTCACATACCAACATTAGAGTGTAGAGTGCATTCTATTTCTGAAACCTGCTTATAGAACCCATTTTCTTTGAACAATAGGTAGGATGACTCTTTAAAGGAACATACTTTGGGGAAAATTGCTATCCAAATATGAAATCCTACACATATGTATGCATTTACGTGTTTATATTTAACTTTCAAGTGAATTTGTTCATAGAATAAACATGTCATTGCAGAGGTTCATTAAGAACCCCCATTCCTGCATGATGGTGCTCCTGGAACACTTTGAACTCAGCTCCATTGTTGATTCTGATCAATGCATTGCATTTATTTGATTTTGTAGCAGCCTCCATCATGAAAGTATGAACTTGAGGTCAAGGATGTTTTGTTAGTCATCTTTGCATTGCTGACACATCAGAAATGCTCAATAAATATTTATTGAACAGATTAACTAGATATTATATAATTCAAAGTAAATGAGATTCTGTAGAAACAAGAGAAAGAAGGCAGAAGTAGCGTCATCTTACTTTACAAAGAATTTTTTTTTAAAGTAAGAGGAATAAAAGAGCACTTTGGATTTACAAAGAACTCATGGTTGAATCAAATTAGCCCGATAAAAGTCCTGGAGGAAAATGAAACTGACAGGGCAGGTCCTCCAAATTAGGTGTAAAACTTCTCTTGAACCAAGCTTGTAATAAAATGTAATGAAAATATTCGAAGCAGAGCAGACAGTTGTATCTTCAAGAGATGTGTATTTTAAGATGTGGTGAAACAGTCAGTCCATTAAAATGAGAAGAGCTGAAGGCAGAGGAGTAAAAGGGATGTAAGTTTAAAGATTGAAAAGGAAAATGTGGCCCTCAGGGACACAGATGCTATTGAGGGCAGCATGTGGACTGTTTTCTGAATCCCTAATTGCTCTGTTTCTTGCTTATGCTTTGCAAATTTCCTTGGGAAAAAAATGCATTAAAACTTCTTATGATACAATCAGAATACATTATTTCAAGTGCATTTAATGGTTGATTTCAACATGGTTGATTTCAACGGCCCTGCTTTGAGTATCCAAATGACACTGATAAAACTTGGGAGAGGGGAATGAATGAGCCACCTAGTTTTTAAATCTCACTTTTGTTATATCCATGGGCTCTGCATTTGAGCACGTGGATGTCTCTGTCCACTACCCTCACTGGGCCCAGCGGACAGCCTCTGCCTGTGGCCTGCTACAATGGGCCCTAAGTGGCTCTGATTACATAGAAGATCTTATCCTAAATGAGCAAATGCTTTCTCTGAGCCCTGGTTTTCGTTTTGCATCTTGTATTTGATTGCCTTGGTATTAAAACATCAAAGGGTAGAAATATAAGAACTTTCACCGGAGTAGTATAATACCCCATAGTTTATACAATTGGAAACAGATTGAAAATCTCAGTCAAGCAAACATATGAATTGGCTAAATAATCAAGTGATAGAAAAATTACAAAAGCTATTATTTATTATTTTATTTGCTTGATTCCTAAATCCTTAAACTAACCCTCAAAATGTGTAAAATATACCTATCTCCTAGATGAGAAAACAGGATCCATGAAATTAAGTGTGTTTCCATTGTCAAATAGTGGAAGCATGGATGCCAGTTCCAGATTTGCTTATTGACAAATATAAGGCTTTTTCTGAAACCTAATTGCCATGGCTTACACTATTGGTGTTTTTTTTTTGTTGTTGTTGTTTTTAAGATTTATTTATTTATTTATACAAGCACTGGGCACAGTCAGAAGTGTGGAAGGGTGAGAGAATTCACCAGAGCCAGCGAGGGGAGCAGAACAGGCAGACAGATGAGGCACACTGCTGAGGGGAGCAGCAGGCACAGCAGGAGAGGTCTGCGTGCCATGCGGGACCCTCACCAGTGGCTGGGGATCGAATCGGCACTGAAGAGGCTGTGGGCAGCTTCGTAGCCCAGTGCTCAACCACTGTGCCACCAGGGAGACCCCACTATTGGTGTTTTTGTTTGTTTCTTCGTTTAAAATAAAATTGTCAAATTGGTTCCATATAACCAGCTCATCCTTAAAGTTTCTTCAGCTTGACTAAATTTTAGACAGGTTGTTCCCTATTGGCTGGTTCTGACTATTAGGCATTTACCTTAGAAAGCTTTTACATATAAATTCTTTATCTGCTTTTTGAGATAGAAAACTTCCCCAGCCTCTTGCCAGTTTTATAGCTCAGGGATATCTTTCTCAAATGTGGGGAGGTAAGAATCTAATTTTGAGAAGCATCAAATAGCAAACACATATGGTTTCATCATGTTGACCAAACTCTTAATATCTAGTCAGTACTTTTCCACTAATGCACACCAGTACTTAAGTACACTCCTACCTTTTGTTTCAGCAGAGTTGAACCCAGTCTCTCTATTGTCTGCATTTTCCTTTGACAGATATTAACAAAGTTGAGGTATTAAAAAAGAAGAATATTTTAATGTCATCACAAATGTATTCTTTTAGCTCAAAGCACCTGAAAGGCTGAGATATTTTTGTTGAAAGATGATATCTCACTGGAATACTGCATTTTCTTGTTTCTTTCCATAGTTTTTCTTACTCTTCAGAATAAACTTCTTTGTGGCATCCAAGGCTCTTCATAGAGATGACTCCTCCTTCTGTTGCCAGAATAGTCTCTGACCACAAGGAAACACACATTATAATGGGCCATAATCTCTCTAACCTGTGAGCTTCATACATGCAGTGCCTTCTGTCTAGAGGCCCTCCTCTGCCCTGTCCCTACTCTCTCTCTCTGCCAATTTTCCACTGTTCTCTTCATGATTAAGTTCCTTTCACATACCAACACAATACCGCATTCTGGACATATTCCTTGCTCATTACTGCCCAGGATGCTGCTAGGTATACCCCTCAACGCTCCCAGAGCATGTTGGGAATATTTTTTTTTTTTCAGTTTGCCAATAGTTAGTGATTTAGAGACAGGAATTACAACCTATTTTGTGTCCTCTAAGAATCAATTCTCTGCATTTTGGTTCTTCTGGATAAATATTCCCTTAGCAAACAGTAGGACATGATTTGGTGAAAGAGTTAAGTGTGTGGGTCTCAGAGCTGAGAAGAGCTGGGCTTAAACCCTGAGCTTGAATTCCAGCTGTGCACTTGAAATTTGTGTGATGCTGACAAGCTACTTAGGCACTGTTCTCTTTAATCTCCTTTTCAGTAAAATGGAGATAATATTACTTATCACAGGGTTATTGTCAGGATTAAACAGTTTTATTTGTTTCCCAGAGCTTCTACAACAAATTACCACAAACTTGGTGACTTAAAACAATAGAAATTTACTTCCTCAGAGCTCTGGAGGCCAGAAATCCTTAATGAAGGTATTGACAAGATTGGTTCCTTCTGGAGAGTCTGCGGGAAAATCCTTCCATGCCCCTTCCCTACCTGTTCATAGCTCTGCAAATCTTGTTCTTTGGGGCACAGCCCATCATTCCAACCTCTGCCTCTGTCTTCACACAACTTTCTCTGCTAAATTCATGTGTCTCAAATTTGCCTCTCCTTTTTCTCATAAGGACACAAGTCTTTATGTTCCACTCAAATCCAGGATGACTCATCCTGAGATTTTAATTAAATCTTACATTGATTGTTAAGTCTACCCTAACAAAGCAGCACTACCTAGGTGGCTTAAAACAACAGAAACTTAATCTCTGGAAGTTTTGGATGCCAGAAGTATATACCTTGATCACAAGGTAATTACACTGTAAAATATTTATTTACAAATAAGTCATACTCTGAAGTTCTGGATAGATGTGAATTTTGAAGTGACATTATTCAACACATTACACATCTGCAAAGACTCCATTTCCACAGTTACCAGGAATTAGGACTTAGATCTATCTTTTGGGTGAACATGGTTTTGGGAACTCAAACCACTCCAATAGTAGAAGGCATTTTAAATCTTAGGCACAAAGGCTGGCGCAGAATAAGCATTAGAGGACATTATTCTTCCTAAAAGTTATTAATATTACCATTAAATGCCCATTCTGTGGACATTTGGTGGAGAAAGGAACTTGATAGGGAAATGGAACTCAGACTCTAGCACAGAAAGCGACAAAGCCTACTGGTGAATATGTTCTTTCTAAAGGCACCATAGCAGGCCCCTCATTTGTGGGTCTCCAAAGAGTGACAAACACCTTTCTCAACCCCGACTTTGTACAGCCTGCTGAAAAATAACCCTCAAGTCCTGCCAAGAAAATAATGAAACATTCCAGACTATTAGGCCTTAGCAGAGTTTAATCAAAGACTCAGTTATCTATCCTGGCTCCAGAGGCCTCTTCAAAGCAGAAATCCACCGTGTAATGACCGTGGCATGAACCACGACTGGAAAAGAGCAGTGTCTGCAAATAGCAGAAGACACACCTCTCTCCTACTTCGTTACCCCACTCTGCAGAGGTACCTGTGACTCAGGAGTGAATTCTAACCACCTATCCTTACGCATATATCATAGCTTATGTGTTTTAAATGCTCCCTGACAGGACAATTTATTAAAATAGGAAATTTTGTTCATTCTATTTATTCCTCCTTTACCTTCTGAGCATGTAGCCGAGTCCTATGTAGTTTCTGATCCCCTTTCTGCAAGCAAGCTTTTCAGGGTGGAAAGCAAAGCCGAGGGTACTTGAGGTCAATCGATCTTCCTGTTTGGGGCCAAAGGTGTCAGGACGTTGGGGCCTCCCTGGTGATACAAGGGGTTGAGCACTGCACTATGAAGCAACCCACAGCCTCTGCAGCACGAGTTTGATCCCTGGCCAGCCAGAGAGAAACCCACATGGCGAGGTGGACCTCTCCTGTCTCGCCCGCTGCTCCCCTCAGCAGTGTATTTCAGTCAGTCTGCCTGTTCTGTTCCCTGTTCTGTCTCTGGTGAGTCCTCTCACCTCCCCTCATCTCTGGCTGTACCCCAGCTCTTGTATGCATAAATAAATCTTTAAAAAAAAAAGGGGGCCTCCCCTGGTGGCACAGGTGGTTGAGCGCCATGCTGTGAAGCTGTCCACAGCCTCTGAAGCACTGGTTCGATCTCACCGGCCAGTGAGGGTCCCACATGGCGCAGCAGACCTCTCCTATCTCACCCACTGCTCCACTCAGAAGTGTATTTCATCAGTCTGCCTGTTCTGTTCCCCGCTCTGTCTCTGGTGAATCCTCTCACCCTCCCATGCATCTGGCCTGTATCCGGTTTCTTGTATAAATAAATAAATCCTAAAAAAAAATTGAAAAAAGGAAAATGATGCTGGCTGTTCTAGAGAAGGCAGGAAGAAACAAGAACATCATTCTCAGAGGGGGAGAGTGGAGAGGATGTCACTTACAGCAAGGATCTTTGGCTGCTGCCTGCAGAGCACCCCAGATCTTGCAATCATCTCCACGTCTCCAGTGTCCTGAAAACTAGGGACATGTGTATAAGGATAGAAGGCGCATTTCAGTGTGAGCCAGAGTGAATCAAAGATCAGTGATCTGAGGGGTTTTCCTGAAGCTTCCATGATCCCAAAGGACTTTGGTCCCTCTATAGAGAAGAGAAAAATTCAAAATGACTGAGATGGAATTTTTGGCCAGCCCCCTGGAGTCAGAGGAAAGAATCAAACTTGACTTAATTTAAATGTTTATCATATTTTTCACAATTGTTTATGAACAAAGATTCATTACAGTTGAGTTTGTTTTGTTTTGAACCCAGCCTTTGGCAGCAAGCCAACTGGGGCTATTGTTCCCCTTCAGCCACTGTAGAAAATGGAGGTCGAGGTGACTCAGCTATGATCACCAGGCAACATGTGGCAAAACAGCCCAGCAGTTCTGACTCTGAATTCAGTGCTCTTCTCACTACACTTGAGTATGAAAGCCTACCAGTGGCGGGGAGCAAGGGGAGAGAAATCTTATGTCCTGCAGTCAAGGTTGTGAAAATAAATAGCAGTTATTATTCTGTATGCCACACCCACTGAGTGCTATTAGACACATTAAAATACCTGTATCACTAAAAAATGGGGATATTTTGCTATTGTTACAGAAGATGAATCTAATGTTGCAATACTATTCCCTTTGTGAAACCGTGGAGGGACTGTGGGAATACGGTGGTCACCTATGACTGCAGTTTTCTGATCTCATCTGGTATTTCTATTATCTGTTATGTCCACCTCACTCTCTGAACAAGAAGCATGTATGTTGGGCTCACTCCTGCATCCCCATGGTCTAGAACAAGGCTGCCCCACTGCAGGTGCTCAGGAAACATTTTCTAAAAGAATGAAAGGATGTATAACTGAGTTCAACAACTGAGATAAGATCCTAAAATGTGGCTAGAAACAAGTCTAGAAATACATGCAAAAGCCAATGAACCTCACCGAAAAGTAGAATTCTTTTAAAATAGCTAGAAAGACTGGGTTAGCAAGAGAACCTTTAGCGATAGGGGATTGAGGACTGTGTTCTTGTAGATACGTCTTATAAACCAAACCACTCACAGGCTGAGTGTGGGGTGAGCTGGATGGGGAAATCTGAGAGGTCTTTGAACTATTTCTACAAAGCCAGATCTGCTGAAGTTTCTGTTGCTTATCTGGATTTCACTCCTGTAAAGGACTATAAACTCAATGGCTATAATCCTTGCAGCCCTAATCATCTTTGCTATTATAGCTAAATTTTGTTAGATTTGGGATGCAGTACAAGGTAGCATATCTTAGTACATAAAAATAAACTGAAAAGGACATTAAGACATTCTGGAACCCTGTCTTTCCATTATTAATATTTTAATATTGAACAATTTGTTTCCTTAACTACAATTTAGATTATTGCTATAGCTCTGGATTTGTCAGTCTTCCATAAATATCTCAGCTAGTCATTCCAGCTCTTAGAACCTGGAGACATCATTTCACTTCATCTCCACCCACAGGATCTTTTGCACAATCTCATCTTACTGTCTCTGGCTCCATACAGGACCATGACATCAGACTCCTGAAAGCTGCAGCCAGTTCTACTATCATCTGCTACTGATGATTTAGCAAACACAAAACCAATGTTAATATCCATCAGTGTGCATTGGGCACCAGATACTGCGCCAAGTATTTCTCAAAATGTCATTAATTCCTCCTGGCAATTCTAACAATATGAGTGTCATTTTACAGCTGAGAAAGCTACTGATTGACAGAGATAGCACAGGAACTCAGCACTGACATAATCCCAAGTCCATCCAAACCTTAAACATGTCTATCCTGCTAGTCTTGTGCTTACTGAAGAAAGCTGTCTATAAAAAGGAATGAATTACCTTAAGAAGAGCATAAATAAAATCCTCAAATGAAGATCTGGGTGATGGCACCAGCAGCCTGCAATGTGCTAACACTGCACCCCCAAATAAAAGGATCACTAGGGGCAAGTCTGTATTATGTTTGCCTGTATTGCTTTATTCTCTGTTCTAAGCTTAAACACTCTTTATTTAGACTTATTGTCTTATTTGGTTTATTTTGTCATTTTGTTTAGCAAACTTTGTTTAGGTGCCCAGAGGCCCTGAAACACTCAGTGCCAAAAAATACACACTATTAAAATGATAGTTATTAATATAAACATTGCCAAGAGATAATTTTAAGGATGGGAGAAAAGCAAAACATCGCAAATATTGTTGCCAAAGCAAAGCATCACAGCGACTTACTCTTTCTCTCAAGTGCCTCCTCTCTTCTTTAGAAGAGTGAGTCAGGAGGGCTTATGAGATAGTTGTAGAAAGGGAGATTCCATGTCAATTGTTCACAAATGGTTAGAGACACGAATACAGAAACACAACCTGTTGCAGCTGAAGAGGCCTGTTGTTAAGCTCCAATGTGGATTTATGAATTAATGGATTCCATGGTGACTTCAGCAAAGATATCTCAGTTATAATGCTTCGGAAAGAGCAGAAGCATTCGATCGCCAATAACCTACTACTGAAGGGTTCCCTCTCCCAAGGTAGGCTCTGGGTCAGTCATTATCAATAAAGGTGGGGGAGTGCACAGAAAGCCAAAGGGTTGTGACCCCTGGTGGTTACTGGAAAAAAAAAACCAGGAAACAGTTTCCAAGAAGCAGGAAGGAGGACAGGGCAGAGGTTTTCCTAGTCTGCACTGGCTCCCTTCTTTCCCCAAAATCAGAACTCCAAGGGGGATAAAAAAGAAAGAGAACTGCCCTTTTTCACCTACTGGCTATGTTGCTTCTCTCTCATGATGATTAAAGAACAGAGAGAGCTTGGACAAAAAGGAAGACTGTGATAAAGGAAGCAACGGAATAACTTTGAAAAGCTTTGTGACTCTTTAAAATTCAGAGGAGAAACTAAAAGCTCAGAAGAGGGAACATGAGACTTTCAGTTATAGTCACTTGAAAACACTACCCTCCCAGGCAACACCCCCAAATCTGAGAAAGAGTTCTCAATCCCTGACCTGATCTTAGTTACCTAATTTGAACATCTCAAAGACTGAAGTCAAAACTAACTTTTGCTAAATATCAAAACCCCTTGTGGAGTTGGGCAAACCTATCTATACTCCATTGCTTTCAAAAGACCTGCAGTGAGTTTGGTGAGACTGTAAGTATACAAGACTTCAGAAATGATTCTGAGACATAGCCAGCTCAAACACCAACACCACTGAATTCTTAGGTGCATACCAATTATGTGGGGATCTTGATAAAATGCAACTTTTGGTAGGTTCAGAAGGCCTGAAACAGAGTTTGAAATTCTCCACCTCCAGCAGCCTCCTAGGTGATATTCCCTGCTGCTCCCAGGGCTGCATCTCAAGGGTTAAAACAATCCACATTGGAGTCAGGCTATCTGAATACAAAACCTGTGTAAACAACAACAACAAAAACCAGTTTATTTCTCCCTCTGTAACAATGATCCTGGCTAAAAAGAAGAAGGATCCTTTGGCCAATGGAAACAACATGTAGGACATCTGCAGAAAGGCTGATTTTATCTATGAAATAAAAATTACTGATATCATTTGAGGGTTACATGAACCCATTAATTTAAATCTCTTTATTGTTAGCAAATAACAAGGTGTCAATAACTGTCTTATTATCACAGCATTTGTCCTACTTAGCTCCTTGCCAATGGCTGCGGAATTAGTGAGATGGCTTGTGCAAAAGTGTCAAGTTCACTGAATAGTCCAGGTTCCTTCTCTGGTTCAAGTGGATTAACTGAATCCACTCTATTCTTACTTGCCTTTCTGGCTCTTCTCTGCTTTCAAGCAGTTGCTTCCATCATCCCAACCTAGAAGAGCAACCTGGGTTTCTCAGAGAGAACTCAGAGGAGCATTAGAGAACATTTTGTCCAATGAGCATGGGTAATTGCTGAAAGTTTTCTCCTTGTATTTGAGAGATGTTGCAGGAAAAAAAAAAAAACTAGAAAACTACATAAAGAAACAAAGAAAAACTGAGTTTATAATACAGCCTGATGGTGCAGGACTTTTTATATGTCAGTTCATGTTTGAGTTAAGTATCACACAATCTATAAAACACTTAGTTCTTCATGAGTTCAATTAAAGTCACAGCTGCCCAAATGCACAGGCTATTCTGTTTTGTGTAGTGATTAAATTGTTCTCATTCAAATGGAATCTGGTTTTACTTCTTTTTTCATAACTCGGACAAATTTTTCACTTGTGTTCAAAAGGCTAGAATTAATTTGATCTCCATGTGGCATATATACCCTCCTAGTTTCTCCAGTTAAGAGCTTTGACTAATCTTTGCAGAAGGGGGGATTATTGTAAAGGGAATAATGAAACATTTGACTGATATTAGGTGTTTGTCAGTCTTCATTAGGTGCCCCAAGTCACCTTTGTAAAGCCCTGCAAACAGAATAAAATGGAATATGCCAGCCATCCACAAGCATATTAATAAGAAGAAGTGTAAACAGGAGAAGGCTTTCATTTTGCTAGAACAAACAGAGCAATATGCACGTCTCCATCTCTCAGCTTTTTGTACTTTCTCCAGGGGTTCAGTCCAATTAGCTCTTTCATATTAATCACTATTTGTGCAGTTGATTCTTCCTGTGGCAGCTTTCCATCTGCAGTTGCCTGGAAAACCAAAGGATTTTTATATCTTCTAGCATACTCTACAGAATCAAAAAAAAAAAAAAAAAAAAAAAAAAAACCAAAACTGTGTGTATTACAATTTGTTCTTTTCTAATTCATTCCTTCATTCAAGCTTCTTTGACCCTCAAGAAATCCCTTGAGAAATAGTCAAACCATGCACCCCCCCCCCAATACTAAGCACCATTCTTTTCACCCAGTAAACATGCAAAATATTTTTTTTTCCAAATGAGTGGATCTCCACTGGACAGATAAAGAAAACAAAGCACAAAGATTTTAAGGGAAACAAGAAGACATACGTTTAATGACAGCAGTTACATGAGCTCCTACTTCTCTTCACAATTCATTTGGATGCTAATAGATAGATGGATGTTAGTAGCTTATAAAAGATTTAGTTGAACTATTTCAATTGAACTTATTTGGTCAAATGAACTTTAAGAAAGCATAGATAATAAAAGCCCATACCAATGATATGATTAAAATATTTAAAGCATTTATATTTTCATAAAATATTTTCTTCAAATATTTTGTAGCATTCAAGTAACCCCAATTAATGGAGTAACTGGTATTCTCAATATTCAGAGAATTCTTTGGGGCCAAGGTACTTTTGACATATCCCAAAAACATGCATTATGAGGCAGAGATTATAATGTATATACAAATGTTGAGATATAAAGCTTTTCTTTGACATGGCCTCCTTTAAGTGGGATTTATTGTAATACGATAGTACCTTACATAGAATTTGTGGCAGTGTTTTTTTACATTTTCTTCTTAAGACAGGGTGTGAATTCCAAAACATCAAAACTGTATTAAATAATTGTATAGGATCAAACCACCATCTTTTTGAGATGACTTTGCTTGTTTAAGGAGAATTTTCTGCTTTACCATGGGAATAAAAAGGACTGAAAGTTAGAATTACACATACACAAATGATAGAAACCTATGTCTATGGATGAAAAATCCAACTTTCTCTCCTACATGGATTCTATATCAATGAAGCAAAGTAGAATCCTTAGAAAGAAAAAGTATTGATAGAATTTCAGACTTTGGAGGTTGAAAAGACATCTATTGAATTAAATATGATGCCCTTTTTAATTCAGTAATTCTATTTTTACTAATTAGACTCATTCAGTCAGACCTGAGTTTTAGAATTAAAAAAAAAGTATGATTTTCACTTGAAAAAAATAGATCATGGAATTTGGAATTAGACTTGGACTTGAGTCTTGGGGCTACCACTTACTGACTGCTGTGTTAACCTGGAGAGTTAAATTAATATATCTCAGGCTGGATTTCTTTATCTATAACTGATGTAATGAGACTTTTTATATGGACTGCACAACAGACTGCACATGATCATTTAACAAATAATAAGTGACAGTTTAGCTGTTGCCTTTTGGTTTAGGGGAAAAAAAAGGTCATTGGAGATCTTTTGTATGTGATGTACTTTTGACATGAACCTGAGCAGATTTTTATTTCTCTTAGAATCTCAAGCAATGGGGGCCTCCCTGGTGGCCTAGGGGTTAAGTCTAAGCAATATCAGCATTATGGTCTGAGTTTTATCCCCTCCCAGGGAACTAACCCACATATGGCAGAGCAGACCTCTCCTGTCTCGGCTGCTGCTCCCATTAGCAGTGTGTTTCAGTAAATCCTCCTGTTCTGCTCCCCACTCAGTCTATAGTGAATCCTCTCAACCCTGCAACCTCTAGCCTATACCCCAGCTCTTCTATGCAAAAATAAATAAAATCTTTATAAAAGAAAAAAAGAGACTCAAGCATCATGATACCACTATACATATAATATTCTTTGGCTTGCAAAGCTTTTTCAGGAAAGCATTTGGCTCTCCTCATTCACACATTCATCACTCAACACATATCTGTTTGATGTCTTTCTAGTGCCTGATTCTGTGCTGTTCAGCAAGGACTTAGTTGTGCAGGTGATATAGTCCCTGCCTTCCTGCTGCTTACAAGTCCTCTGAGATTTGTAATATTTGAACAGTTTACCTTTTGTTTTTTAAAATGAAAGATTGAGAACTAGAGTAGTTAAGTGACTTGTCCAATATTTACACACTTGGAGGTCAGGCCAACATGTAATCTTGTCTCTAGAGGTAGAGGGACAGCTGTTTATGAAGGGTACTCTGCTCCTAGAACTGAGGTCATCTAGGGAGAATTAGAACAAGTTTTGTTTCTCCTGAATATATTTTTACTGATTTTGTGTCATAAGCCTAAGACTGAAGCCAAGCTGGTGCTATGATTCATAAGCTTCATTTTCCATATGTTTGACTTAGAATTTTCTCTTGACAACAGTTGATTAGGCACTCTTGTGATTTTAGCTTACTTGATGATAACTTGACCCAATTTCAACTGATTTCTACTGGCTCTTACGTCCCTGGAAAAAGAAACAGAATTCCTTTGAGAGATCCCCCCAATACAGTCAAGCATTTTCAGCTTCAACCAGTCCAACCATGTGCATGTTCCAAACCTGAGTGTCAAAGTTATGGATCTTTTTTTGTTTTGTCCTCTAGTCATTTAGTTAAACAACACACCAGTTCAGAGTGGAGTAATGTATTTCCAAACTCCATGTTGCAAAAGGTCTGATGATAACAAAGTTCTAGATTACAATGTGGTTTTGCAAGTCTAAGTAATCTTTTGAGAAATTATTTCTATGTTTAATGCCCTTCAACGGTCCCCATTTGGAGGATGGAAAAAATCCAACAGGTGGAGCATGAGTCCAGACCTTTAATGACCTGGTCTTTCTATTCTTTGAGAGACTCATCTTTTACCAATTTTCCTTACATTTCCTGTGCTTCTCATGGTCCTGGAGTCTCAGTGACATGGTATTCCACATTTTGGCATCTAAAGAAGTTATGTCTGTATATACTCACTTGTTACTATTGTGATTATTCTAATAATTCTAGTGACAGCAGGTGCTATGATTTATTTTTATGCAATCCCCAAGTGAATAATGAGGTTGAAAGCATTCATTTAGGAAGAGTGTCAAAAGATGTCAAATATAATTAAGTTCTTCTCTTCCCCCACCCCATTTTCATCTAATTCACTTCTAGCTATATAAGTGAAAACTAATAGAATTCTATTCATAAGAAAGACAAGCTGTTATGAGAGGAAATCAATAAGAGGTCAGATTCAATGGGAAATGGGAAGTTTGGAAGCTTGAATTGGTTACATACTCTTTTTCAGTGAGTGCCATCACCTAACACAATGATGATTCTATAAAACTGATAGGCAGCAGGATATGGGAATTACTCAATAGCTAAGCTGGGAACTAAATGAGTGTTTGTTTCTGTTAGGTTGAATAGAACTTGTTTGGTTTTTTTCTAGGTTTAAAATAAATCATGTTATAATTAGTGGTCAGGAGGGAAAAACAATCATGTGTATTCTTCTTTTTTAAGTTTATTTTTTGAAGATTTATTTATTCATATAAGAACCAGGGCACAGGCTAGATGTGTGGGAGGGTGAGAGGATTCACCAGAGATAGAATAGGGAGCAGAACAGGCAGACTGATGAAATACACTGCTGAGGGGAGCGGCGGGCAAGACAGGAGAGGTCCTGCCGTACCATGTGGGCATCTCCACAGCTGACGGGGATAAAACCGGCACTGCAGAGGCTGTGAACAGCCTCACAGTGCTTCATTCAACCACCTGTGCCACCAGGGAGGCCCTCATGTGTATTCGTGGGAATAATTTATGATGAGAGTATAAATGACCTACCTATTAATAGGACTGATAGTAGGATAATTGTTAATGTTACTTCATATAAAATATAAGTTTAATACATTCACATATAAAATTGTTTGTGCTGCTGTTCACAGAGATCCAAAGAATGCATATTTTGAATTTGAATTTTTTAAATATTTTATTTTATATAATTCTTACATCATTTTTTTTCATTTTTGCACAATATATGCATTTTCATTTTGGTTATATTCCCCATACAATTGCACCCCCCCCCTTATTTTGACCCTAATCCTTCCTCTCCCCCCCATCCCCATTGTGTGTCTCTGCTTTATAGTTGGTTGTTGATTTTGATTTTTACTTTGTTTTAATTAGTCTTTTTCCTGGTCCCTTGTTTTGGTTTTCTAAAATCCTGCTATGAGTGAGATCATCCGGTATTTTTCTTTTTCTTTCAGACTTATTTTGCTGAGCATGATCCCTTCTAGCTCCATCCATGTTGCTGCAAACTGCATGTGTTTATCTTTTTTGATTGCTGAGTAATATTCCATTGTGCATATGCACCACATCTTCTTGATCCAGTCATCTATTTTTGGGCATTTGGGTTGTTTCCATAGCTTAGCTATTGTAAATAGTGCTGCTATAAACATAGGGGTGCAGGTGCCCTTTGGAATTAATGTTTCTGTGTCCTTTGGGTAAATACCTAGGAGTGGAATTGCTGGATCATATGGAAGCTCTATGTTTCGTAGGTCAAGAAATCTCCACAGAGTTCTCCATAGTGGTTGGACCAGTTTGCACTCCCACCAGCAGTGCAGGAGAATTTTTTTTTCTCCATAACCACGCCAACATTAGTTGTTGCTAGTTTTTTTTAAATATGTGCCATTCTCACTGGCGTAAGATGGTATTTAATTGTAGTTTTGATTTGCATTTCCCTGATTACAAGTGATGTTGAACCATGAATTTGAACCTAATCAGAGGTTAGAATATATAGCTAGATTTGTATGGTATTATGGTCAGTACATGTAGATTTATGTTATTTTATGGACATGATATGGGTGATGGAATTCACATAGTCAAGGCTAGATTGAGGCCTAGGATTGGTGCAATAATGAATATGGATCCTGGTGATGTTAGTGATCATTTTGATTCTTTAATAAATACTTTTGCAAATCAACTATCCATAGATTGGAGTGTAACATGAGGGCAGCCAATTTTTGGTCTTCTGTGGAGATGTATATAATCTGGTTAGTGTAAGGAATGCTATGGTATGTAGAATAAGGATAATTAACTAAAGAAGATTAACTATAAACATATTTTTAAGGAGAGGAGTTGAACTTGTGGTTATAGTGTTTTAAGTGTTATGTAATTAACCAGGCCCTGCCATGCTAACAAACACTGTACTTGGTTAGAGTTGCTGTAAATTAAGATTGTTGGGGCATCCCTGGTGGCATAGGGGTTAAAGTCTTGGTGCTATCAACCTATTACCAGCCACTGCGGCATGACTTTGATCCCGGCCAAGGAGTTAACCCACATGGCACAGCAGACCTCTCCTGTCTCACCTGCTGCTCCCCTCAGCAGTGTATTTCAGTAGATCTGCCTATTCTGCTCTCCACTCTGTCTTTGGTAAATCCTCTCACGTCCTGACCCTCATACCTCTGGCCTATACCCCAGTTCTTGTATGCATAAATAAATATTTTTTTTCAAAAAAAAGATTGTTATCATCTATTAGTTAAAAGGCACTTTTGTAAAGGTCTTATGTCCCTTTCATTAGTAAGAAAAGTAAGAGTGAAAACTGACCTAGATTATGCTGTTATAAATGCAGATCACAGAAGACTTTAATCATTGAACAAATGAACCGTTATTAAAGTTTACACCCTTGGGATGTCCTGATCCAAAATCAAGGTCACAAATCCTGTTGTGCCCTAGACAACTCTTAACGCCCAGGCAATTGCCCTCCTCTAACCAAGTTCTATTCTTTGTGCAATATATTTTAACTGAGAAGAAATTTAGACCCTAAATGAACTCCCTTATTGTTGTTTTTCTAAGAATAATACATTTTCTATTATATAAAGTGGTACCTTCCAGATCTCTCTGCCTCAAGAGCATCTTTAAATTTGATTTCGTGGAATCTGTCTTTGGGCAGGAAAAGTTCTGATAAAATAAACTGGGACAGTTGAGGATACTACGTGGCACTGGAAAGTCCTAAGCACACAAATCTGAACAGCTACAAATATTCATCAAGTGCCCAAAAACTTACATAAATAGTATTCATTGATAATAACCTAATATTTTAAAAGAAAATGTATTTTCCAAATCTACTAACCATGTTCCTAAACTCTCCTATAAATAATTATATTTCACATTTAACAATATTCACATTGAAATACTTGAACTGTAAAGCATTTTTTATCAATAAGAGTAACAGGAAGACAATCACAGAACAGTAAATGAAATAATCTCCTTGAATGAATTATCAGAGGATGATTTTGGCTGCACTGGAACTTCTTTTTTTCCACACATCTTGAAATGAACATTCTCTTCTATTAAATGTTTACATGAAGTTTTAAAAGTTTATAATAGATAATTTATTTCTAGATCATCTCAATATTCAAGGTAGAGGAAAATAACTTCATTAAACAATGGCAAGTATCAGCACAGGGTAAATTATAAGAATTTTATTGAAGAGGGTAAAACTTACTGAGTCTGTTCTAGAAGTCAATGTCTTTTATTGAAACCCTGCTCTGGAAATTACTAAAGGGGAGGCCTGAGAAAAATTACTTAACTTGTCTGAGCCTCCACACATTCATCTGTAAAATAAAGGGATAATAATAGGGCCTGCTTCATAGGGTTGTTGTAAAGCTCGAGCGATTCAACATGCAGCATGTAAAGGCTTAGAAGAATGACTGACACAGGGTAATTATTTGCTAAAATAACAGATACTATTGCTATACTCCAGAGCAAAAGCAGAGTTGTTATTTTATTTTTCAAAGAAACATGAACTTTGGAAGTACTAAAGATCACTGAGGCATGGTTCTCAGAACCTATATTCAAACACATACTACCTGTATCAAAGCACCACTGTCTTTTCCCTGCATTGCTACTATAGCCTTCTTACTAGTAACCCAGTCTCTCCAAGCTATTGTACAAGACGTTCATCTAGAACGATCCTGCTATAATTTAGACCTGCTGGATCTGTTCCTTTAGACCCCTCCAACTTTCTCTCTCCTGTCATAACCTCACAAATAAGGCTTTCTGTTAGGAATACACTCTGTTCCCCTCCCATCACCTCTCCCCTCCAAAATCCAACCCACACAGATATACAAATTCAACTAGGCAACTCCTACCTACCATTCTGAAGTTCAGGACATACTGTGTAATTTATCCAGAAACTCTCTGATCCTCTCAAGTTTTACCAACATGTAGTCCCTCTATGTTCCATGGCACCTTGTTTATCTCTGAATCAAGTTTGATCATTAAAATATTAGCTATTGTACTATTTTACTATTGTACAAATAATAGTGAATTCACTTTTCTAGCAAAAGCCAAATAACAGAAGGCAATAACATTGAGCATACTGTAAATAACCCCTAAAATATTTTTCTTAAATTGAAAGTTCTACAGAATATTTTTTGAAAGATCTGCACATATCATTACTATTTTTCTTAATGTTTTTGTTTTTAAAAACTATGTCTAGTGTTATAGTGGAGTATAAAGGAGTAGCAGGTTATGGACAAGAAATAAATTAATCAACATACACCCCATAGTTTCTTTTCCAACATGCTCTTCTGGATCATTATGATCTAGCCACTTTTAAATACTATGTGATTCCCTGAACTTACTTTCCATACCAAAACCTCTGGGCATTATGTAAGATATATCTTTTTCCCAGAATGCATTCCACACTTCTCTGCCTGGTAAAGACCCACTTATCCACAGAGCAGCTCAAATGTCACATCCTGTGCTTATCTCAAAACAAATCTGGCTCTTTCTCCATATCAACCTCTATCCAGAAGAGTTATTCAGGCTCCTGTTATGATGAATCCATACTCATGCTATCCAATATACTACCCGCTGGCCAACAGCCATATGTGGCTATAAACAGTTATATTAACAGTAAACATGAAAATTATTCAATCATAATAATTTCACGTGCTCAATAATTACATGGGCCCAATGGTTAGTTTATTAGGCAGGGCAGGATATGTCCATCAAGTTCAATTGGAAAATACTGATTTATAACTTGCACCCAGTATACTTTCACACATAGGCACTCAATAAATCATCTAAAAATGAATGAAAATTGAACAAACTAGTATCTCTATTACAGTCCTTGCATCTGTCAGTGTTCTGAAACTCCAACTCAGTTGTTTCATGTGAAGAGCACTTATATAAAGGGTCTATTTCTGAGGTATTGCAGTTAAAGGAACAAAACAAGAAATGAGGCACCCAGCAAGAGCAACAATCAAAGTTGCGACTATCAAGAGAGTTGAAGTGGGAAGAAAGGAGTATTTTCATTTTGTCAAATAAATCCCAGGTTTGAAGATTTCTTCCTTTCAAGGGAGGATGAAGAATTATCACTAAGAACCAGAGAAAGCTGAGTTGCAGAGGGTGGAAGGAGCAGTACCAGGAGGCATGCAGCGACGGCTAGAAGCTATATGTCAAAGTCTGGAGAAAAATTCTGACCCTCTGACCCTCCTGCTGTGACTCCATTGACTGAACTCAACTTGAAGTTAGCTGGTGAGGGAACAATTCATTGGGGTCACTCTTCCAGGACGCAGAACAGGGAAAGGAAAGGCAGAGAATGAATCTCTGGGGTAGGTAAAGGACAACCATATCACTCAAGATACAGCTTACGCTGTCTGTTTATATGCCTTTCTCACTCTCAAGACTGGGATTCCCTTAACTGAGGGACTCTGTTCAAGTCACATCCAATGAACAGCATAGTGCATTACACTGTGGGTATTCAGTAATTTCTACTGAACAAAATAAAAGTTATATTTACCCTGTCAGTAGTAGAGGGTGTTTTCAGAAGTTAGGGTCATCATCTTACTTGCTTTCATATTACTATGGTACATACACAGCTTTCAAACTCTGCACTTATTTGACAAAATGAAAATACTCCATTCATATGTTTTAACCATTAGAGCTATGCTTTCAGGTTTTGATGCAATTGTCATTATATTCTCTGAAAGAATTAGCAAATACACTGTTTTCATTTTCCTTAGCTATTACCTTATTCTGATGGCACAAGTTGCTGACAAGCTAGTCCCTAACAGAAAAGTGTAATCAAACACTCAACAAAAGTACCACTTTCTTGAACAATAAGTCACCATCTACCCTCAAATCTCCTGGTTGAGTTTCTGAGTAAAAGGATTGAGTCAAGAAGGAGCACCACACCAAAAATGGCTCAAAAACAACGTAACAGAGAAACCGGGTGGCAAGTGGGGCAGGGGGTAATGTTTCATATCACTAGAAGCATGTTTCATTTTAGTTTTATTTTCCATTTGCCAGTGAGTCACACATGAAATAAGACTCCATAATTACTCATAGTCTGCCATCACACTTAAGTGGCCTTATATAGTTTTAAAGAACTCAAGTTCAGCCTCCTATTGGTTTTGGCTTATGTAATAACACAGCATGGTTCCCATTTCTGAACAACTTCCTTTTTATTTTTGTTGAGGTGGCATTAGTTTACAACACTTTATAGGTTTCAGTGTATAGCTTGTGGCCTCAACGACTGGTATATATCATTGAAGGTACAGTCACCATCCACTACCAACCTACTCCCTCCTCACTCATTTCCCTCTGATAATTCCCATTATGTAGTCTAAAGATTTGTTTTGTTTTGTTTATTCAATTGCTTTCTTTATGTACCACAAATGAGTGAAATCATATTGTATTTGTCTTTGTCTAACTCATTTCACTTAGCACAATCCTCTCAAGATGAGTAGTATTCCATTGTGCATATATCCCACATATTCTTAATCCATTCCTTTGTAGCTGCCAGGTGCTAAGATTGTTTCTATATCTTGGCTATTATAAATAGTACCACACAGAGGTGCATATATCTTCTTGAATAGTGTTCTCATATTTTTATCTAAATACCCAGAAGTGGGATTACTGGATCAAATAGGGTTCTATTTTTAAGTTTTTGAGGAATCTTGACACTATTTTCCAAAGTTGCTGCACCAATTTACATTCCTATCAACAGTGCATGAGAGTTTTTCTCCAGATCTCCTTCTATACTATTATTTCTTATTTATAATAACCATTCTAACTGGTATCTTAACAAATTTTTGAGAAAGATATGAGCTTGGGTGTGGGCCTCCCTGGTGGTGCAAGGGGTTAAGACACAACCTATGATGCAATCTGCAGCCACTACAGCATGAGTTCAATTTCCCGGCTGGCCAGGAAGCAACCCACATGGCGCAGCAGATCTCTCTTGACTCGCCCCCTGCTATCCTCAGCAGTCTATTTCAGTCAATCTGCTTGTTCTGTTCCCCACTCTGTCTCTGGTGAATCGTCTCACTTGTCATACCTCTGGTCTGCACCCCAGTTCCTATATGCATAAATAAATAAATCTTTAAAAAAAGAGTTTGGGGGGTATTTCTGACCTACAATATTACAACATCTCCTGATGATGATGATGATGATGTAGTAATCATTAACATTTATAGAGCCTTTTATGAGCAAACCACTGTGGTAAGTGCTTTAACTGCATTATCTCATTATAGAAATATACAAAAAGGCTCAGAAATGTTAAGAAATTCACCCAATGTGCCATAGCTGGCCAAAATAATGTCCTAAACCACTGTTAACCTTTTCTGTATGCTAACATTAATTGGAATCTTTGGAACAGTTTCAAGAAATCTCTTCCTTATTTATAAAATGTACACTTTTGAGATAATAAATTGGTTCTTTAATGTTGAACTTGGTAAAACTATAAGAGCTAAAAATACTCAAACATAGCTCTCATTATATTAAAATACAATAGTTTGTCATAATATATTTAATTTGTGGAAAGACTATGCTAGTATGCTTCAATAAAAGTGATGACCAGAGACTTTTATAGAGAATAACTATAACAAGCCATGGTCCTTCCAAAGTGTGAATATCTTCAAAATCAAGTTTCTAGAAACTGAAATTCCTGTTTATATGAATTAATTGGCTTCGCATTCAAAGCACTTGAACAAAGGCCCAATTATCCTGTCCTGGTAAGACAGGTATGTAGTGTCTGACAGTATGTCAGTATATGGTCAGAGCCCAGCAATAATTTAGGGACTAGAAGGAATAACCTTTCAGACTCAAAGTGGCTAGGTAAGGCTTTAGGAGGGAGAGTTATCAATGTTTATCTCCTCAAACACTTTAGGAAACCTCTCTTTGTCTCAGTTTTCTCATCTACATATGGGCAACACACTGGCCTATATCACAGAGTTCTTGAGAGACTTAGACTTGATGACCTAAGGAATCATTTAGCATAATACCTGACATCCAGTAGGTGATAGACAAGTGTGAAATTTCAACTGTGTCTTAAACATACAAAAATTTCTAATTCCAGGCTAATTTTAATGATTCAATTATCTTAGAGAATTTGGATGACACAATATTTTCCCCTCAACTCTTCCTTCCTCCCTTAGAAACTCACACATTAAAATATGATTTAGAAGTTTCCTACCTTTGGAGACAATTGGATCTCTATGGAATATGCTTTTGGGGCCAGTACCTATAGAACATGCATTATTTTGCATAGTATATTTATCCATTAGCTTTAGTTTTATCTCATCCTTTCCCACCCCTATTTTTATACATTTCAACTTCTCAAATCTATTATCACTTACAGTTATTTTACAGGTTACACAGTATTGCTTATTGGAACTTATTCAGTAAGTCAAATACTGAGCAGGGAACAAAATAAATCAAGTTAAACTTTTTAATTACACTTGAGGGAGACAGATAAATATGTAAATATATATATTAAAGATGGACTATCTCAGGGCCTCCCTGGTGGTGCAAGGGTTAAGTCTCAGCACTATAAAGCTATCAGCAACCACTGCAGCATTTGATCCCTGGCCAGGAGCTACCTACATGGCACAGCAGACCTCTCCTGTCTGGCCCGCTGATCCCCTCAGCAGTGTATTTCAGTCATCTGGTCCCCACTCTGTCTCTGGTGAATCCTCTCATCCCCTGCATCTCTGGTCTACACCCCAGCTCTTGTATGCATAAATAAATAAAGGCTTTCAAAAAAAATAGACTATCTCATATGATAATTAGGGTTAAGCAGAATTACAAACAGTCACAAAAGGGGATTAAGAGTGGGAGTGCAAACTGGTCCAACCACTATGGAGAGCTGTGTGGAGATTTCTTGACCTACTAAACATAGAGCTTCCATATGATCCAGCAATTCCACTCCTAGGTATTTACCCAAAGGACACAGAAACATCAATTCCAAAGAACACCTGCACCCCTATGTTTATAGCAGCACTATTTACAATAGCTAAGCTTTGGAAACAGCCCAAATGCCCAAAAATAGATGACTGGATCAAGAAGATGTGGTACATATATACCATGGAATATTACTCAGCATTCAAAAAAGATAAACACCTGCAATTTGCAGCAACATGGATGGCGCTGGAAGGGATCATGCTCAGCGAAATAAGCCAAAAAGAAAAAGAAAAATACTGGATGGTCTCACTCATAGCAGGAATCTAGAAAACTTAAATAAGGGACCAGCAAAATGAATAACTATAAGAAAGTGAAAATCAAAATCAACAAAAAACTATGAACCAGAGGCACTTTTTTGGGGGTGGGGGGCGGGAGGGGAGGAATTGGGGTCAGAATGGGGGGGTTGCAATTGTATGAAAAAAAAGAAAAAATAAATAAACAGTGAAAATAAAAAAATAATAATAATAATAATAAAAGAGTGGTCAAAAGCATTGTTTTGGAAGAATTGGGAATGAGGAAAAGAGATTCCATTAAGCAAACATTGACAAATATAAACAAAGTGAGGGGAGAATCTTGAGAAAATTCAGAAGAGAAAATCCAGTAAAACTTTTCCAAGACAGGAGTGTGCAGAAAGACAACTAGTATGACTAGAATGGAGCAGCAGAAAGGAGGGTGTCAGCAAGTAAGAACAGACAGATCCAAAGGACATTGAGATGGAAGACCACTTGCGGGGGGGGGGGGAGGGAAGAGTTGGGATATATAAAATTTTAAAAAATCACTCTAGCCTCTCTGACTATTGGCTATAGTGGTATCAGGTAGAAGCAAAGAGACCAGTTAAGAGAGTGATGCAAATAATTGAGGTGAGAGTAACGGAGGTTAGGCTAGAGTGTTATTGCAAGAGAAATGTTTTCTGGCCAAATTCGAAATTTTTTGAAGGGAGAAAGCAAGAAGACTACTGATATATTGATAAAAGATATGAGAGAATGAAAGGAGTCAGGATGATTCTAGAATCTTTAACCAGACAAAACATTGCATGGAAGGAGAATATCCCCAAAATAATATAATTTCTTAAACTGTAGTAAATTGATCCATCAACTGCCTCCATTATTATGATCCTAACATAACTTAACATTCCCTACTTGAAAAACAGGAGTAGGGGAAACAGAAGTAAATGAAAACCCAAATCAAAAAGCCATAAACAGATTATTTTACACTGCTCGCATAATTCTCTCATATGTTTCTCCTCAAACATTTTCCTCATTCTCATAGAATAATTCTCATAGATAGGTCCACACAATTTGAAGTTCAAAGGTATCTCCTCACATATATTTCCTCAAAAATTTCTTTTCAGAGCATTGTCTCAAGATTAAAAATGTTACTGAATGGGAGAAAACATTACACAGTCAAAAAGGGCTTAATATGCAAGATATAAAAAAGTTACCCAATTTAACAATAAAAAAAGGAAACAATCCCATAAATAGGAAAACAGATATGAATAGACAATTCACTAAGGAGAATATCCAGAAGGACAATAGCTATATGGAGAAATGTTCCGCACCATTTAAAATAAGGGAGACACAAGTCAAAACTACAATGAATATATCACCACATTCCCTTGAGAATGGCACAAAATAAAAATGCCCCCAATAGTAAGTGCCGGGGAGGATGTGGAGAAAGAAGAGACCTTACATTATTGGTGAGAATATACACTGTTATTGTCATTTTGGGAAGCAAAATGGATTTACCTTTAAAAAACTAAAATGGAAATAGTGTATAACTCAGTGATTCCACTATTGGCCATCTCTCTGAAGAACATGAAACCATCAGCTCAAGAAATTACATACTCTACAAGTATTATTGTAGCTTTATTTACCATGGATATGTCATGGAGACAACCTAAATGCCTACTGATAGAAGATTAGATTAAGATGGCATAGAGCCTCACAATGGAATATTATCGAGTCATAAGGAAGGATAAAATACTGTCATTTAGAGTAAAATGTGATAAGTTCAAGGTAATTATGTACAATAAAGCAAGTCAAAATGACAAAGACAAGCATTGGATATTTACATAGCAAATAACTCAACAAAGCAAAATAATAATAAAAACTAGAGGACAATAATGAATGAAGATTCTGAGGTTAAGAGAGCTTGGAGAGAAGAAGAAAGGGCCCAAATGGCATAAGGAATGGTGGAGGTGAGGAGTGACATGCAAGCCTTATATATTAAACACACATAGCTAGATCACCTTTTAAAAGTTAAAGAAGAAAAAAAGTATCTCTAGCATCCCCAATAAATGCCACTAAATGCTACCTGCATTTATGGGATAACAAAAACCATCTCTACAAATCCGCAATGCACTTCCCAGGAGAGGAGAGTTTTGTTTTTATTGAGTGCTACAGACTAAATATTTTTGTCATCAAATCCATACATATATTGGACATCTAATCTTTAATTTTGATCTTTAGGAAGTAACTAGGTCATGAAAGATACTTATAAAGATATTTATAAAGCCCTTATAAGTATCTTTAGTGCCCTCATAAGAAAAGACACAAATCTGCTCTCTTCTCTTTCCCACATGTGAGGACACAAAAGGAAGGTAGTCATCTGCAAATCAGAAAGAGCACTACCATAGACAATGAATCTTCACCTGGGTCTTGGACTTCCTAGCCTCTAATAATGTGAGAAACAGGTATTTGCTTTGTAAGCACAAAATCTATGGACTTGTGATCTAGCAGCCTGTGCTAAGACACCAACAATCATGGGGCTACATAATTTCTCTCAGTTTTTAATATGTAATAAAGCTATAAATATAATTGTAGTGTGGAAATAAGCAGAAATACATATTCATAGTATATTCGGGGATGGGTACATACAAAAGATTTCTCTTTACAAATTTTTCCTCAGTATAATCTCTTCAAGATTTCTCCTCACAGATTACTCCTTACAACATTCTGCTCAAGATTTCTCCTCAAAGAGTTCTACCCAGAACATTCTTCCTAAGATTTCTCCTCACAGTATTGACCTCAAGATTTCTTCTCACTGAATTCTCCTCAGAACATGTTCAGTAATTCTCAGATTTATCCTTGAGTATTTTCAAGATTTTCCTCAAAGATATCTCAGAAAATTAACCTCAAGAGCATTCCTACAAGGATTTCTTCTCATGTATTTCTACCCTAAGCATTCTTCCCAAGATTTCTCCTCAAAGCCTTCTCAGTAATTCTCCTAAAAGATTTCTGTAGAGTCATCTCTTTCTTTTCAAGATTTCTCCTCAGAATATTCTCCTCAAGATTTTGTTAGTGGGCAAAGTATCTGAAAAAACTGTCACTGGGTCAGAACCTTTCTTACTTATTCTGGACCCAGTCATCTGCTTCTACAAATGAAAATGAAAGGGCTTTTGGTGCAGCAACAGGAAAAAATTATTTTAACAAACAATATTGGAGTTTATAGGGTTAAAATCTCAGTCTCTTCCTTACCTTGCATACAGGGTTGGGAAGTTTTGAACAGATAGGGGGAAAATGAAGAGTTACTATGGGAACCAGATCCTGAGACCTTGAGGAGATAGGGGAACCAAATGTTACTGAAACAGGGCCATAAAAGCCCAGCTGTGGTCAATTAAGTCTGATGCACATTCTAAAAGAATGCATGGCCTAATCAAGGTCTGATACTACAGTAGATATAAAACCAACAAAGAACCTGTGTCCTAAATCTTAGAAAGCCCACAAGTTCAGAGAAAAAAAAATCCCCTTGTGGTACAGACACTTTCGTCTTTCCCCTGTTTCTCTAACAGAGTAATCAATAAAACTGCCTTTTCTACTGTATATACTATCTCTGGTGAATTTGATCACCCACACCACCCCTGTGACCCTCCCATGCTACTGATCTACCTCACATGGCAAGCAGCATAAAGGCAAAGGGGAAACTAACAGGGTAGAGGAAGACAGAAAAGACCCACTCATTAAAGGATGGTGTGATATGGACCTGAAATTATAGGATCCAACAGGATGTGGTACAGGTCAGCTGAGGTTAGGGTTTCCCCAAGGACATGGGGTTGTAGGACCGCTCCAGCAATTTCTTCTCACAGATTTCTCCTCAGAACATGTTTCTCAAAATTTCTCCTCAATGTTTTCTTCTCAAAGCTTTATATTATAGATTTCTCAAAGCATTATTTTACAGATTTCTCCTTAAGAATTGCTCCTCAATTTCTCTTTAGAGTGTTCTCAATAATAATCAAATTTTTGGGCCTCCCCATTGGCGCAGCAGTTGAGCGCTGGGCTGCGAAGCTGCCCGCAGCCTCTGCAGCACCTGGTTCGATCCCTGGCCGCTGGTGAGGGTCCCACATGGCACAACAGACCTCTCCCGTCTCACCTGCTGCTCTCCTCAGCAGTGTACTTCATCATTTTGCCTGTTCTTCCCACTCTTGTTATGGTGAATTCTCTCACCCTCCCACACTTCTGACTGTACCCAGTGCTTGTATAAATAAATAAATAAAATATTTTTTTAAAAAGCCATTAAAAATAATAATTATCAAATTTTCTACTCAGAGCATTCTTTTTGGGGCCTTCTCAAAAATCCTCCCAAGATTTCATCTCAAGGACAGCTTTAGAAAGGCACAATTCACCCCAATCATTTCTCCCTAGAATGGGTGGATGCATGATTGAGCAGAAAGTGAGGACACACTGGAGAACATGGGGTAGCTCAAAGGGCCGAGCCCACAAACTGCAGAGACATGGGTCTGAAACTCAGAGAGAAGGGCAGTTAGTGTAGACACAGGAATGAGCCAAACCCATGCACAGCATTTTCAAGAGCAATTGACCTACAGAAACCCTCATACACTCACTGAAGACCTAGAAAAAGATTAATTCTCCCCATCATAATACAAAATCATGAAATTGTATGGGGAATATAAAAATAAAATTTATTATTTAAAAAAAATCATCTATTGGAAAAACAGAAGCTCAGCACCCTTAATATTGAGAAAATAAATAATGGGGAAATGTAGAACACAACAACCAGCAATCTGAGTCCTCGGGAGAATACAATAACACACAAAGAGAGAAATCTCCAGAACCCAACAACAAAGACATGGAATATCATTTCTTCCTATCAGATACAGATCTCAAAATTGCCATGATAAAGAAATTCAAAAAAATGGAAGAAAACACAAAAAATGCTGACTAAAGATATACAAACATTTCAGAGAAACAAAGGAACATCCTGAGAAATAAAATTAATGAGTAGATGACTGAATCTGAAGCTTTAAATAAGAAAATAACAGAGATAACAGGATATAAAATGATAAATGGAGGAGATAATTCTGGAAAGAGGTATGAAAATAGAATATATCAAAAGGGAAGATTCAATCAGTGATAGTGAAGATAATGGCTGGTATGATTTCAATTTACATGAATTTGTTAATTCTGTTTTGTGGCCCAACATGTAGCCAATTCTGGAGAATGTCCTATGTGCACTACTGATGAATGTGTGTTGGTGGGGAGGGGGTGGGGCATAGAAGGTGGAGAAGGAGAAGATGAAGAAGAAGATGATGAAGACAAAAACAAAGACGAAGAAGAAGAGACACTTCAAGAAGTATCTGACTCCATAATGAAAGGAAATAGAAGAATAGTGGGTATCCCAGAAGGAGAAGAGAGAGAGAAGGCCACAGAGAATTTATGTAAAGAGATAGAGGGACAATTCCCCAAACTTGGAAAAGCAACTAAATAAACAAGTGTATAAAACAAAAAGTACTCCAGGACATCTAAATAGAATGAGAACCTATACCAAGACACATAGTAGTAACGCTTCTAAGAATTCAAGACGAAATAAGTATACTGAAGCTGGTAAGAGGAAAGAAGCAGGTATCCTATAAATGAACCCTGATAAGGTTTACACCTGAGATCTCTGAAGAAACACTACAGGTAAGGAGAGAATAAACAGTCATGATCAAAATACTTGAAGATAAAAATCACAAGTAAAGATTATTCTATCCTGCAAAGGCTCTCCTTCAAGTATGAGGGAGAAATGAAGGCCTCCTCAAACAGAAGCTGAAGGACTTTGTAAGCACTAGACCCCACACTCCAAGAAATACTGAAAGAAGCTCATATCTAAATAAAAAAGAACATCCACAAAGAACTGAAGAAGGAAGTAGATAGAACCACAAAAATACAGACAAAATGGTAGTAGTAGACATTCATATATCAAAAATCATTCTGAATGTAAAATGACTGAAATCATAATTAAAGACACAAAGTATGTAGTAATAATAATAAAAAAAAACAGAACCCAACTTTCTGCTGCCTCCAAGAAATGTACTTGAGGTCCAGAGATAAACATAGGCTCAGAGTAAAGGGTTGGAAAACAGTCCTACAAGTAAATGGGACTCAAAGGAAGGTATGGGTCATCATACTTACATATGATAAAATGGATTTTCAGTTAAAAAAAGGTAACAAGATAAAGGGATGGACACTATGAGGTAATTAAGGGAACAATATATCAAGAAGATATAACTCTCAACAATATATATACACCAAATGAAGGAGCACACACACACAAAAAAGAAAATGCATACATTGTACAAAAGTGAAAAATGATGTAAAAATATGTAAAATAAAATAAAAAAATATATAGGGCAATTAGTAGCAAATATGAAAACAGACATTAAGAAAAACATATTTGTAACAGGGACATCATCACCCACTTTCATCAATGGACAGATCAACCTGACAGGAAAAAAACGAGAGCACAGAAGCCTTAATCAAAGAATTAGACTACAAGGGCTATTTATACAGTACTACACCTCCCAAAAAGCTGATACATATTTTTCTTAAGTGCATAGGAGACAGTCTTCAGAATTGGCCACATGTTCAATCAAAAAACAAGTATCAACAAATTTATGTAGACTTAATTCATGCCAAGCTTCTCTGACCATAAATTTATCTAACTAGAAATCAACCACATAAAGAAAGCCAGTCTCTAATAGGTGAAGATTGAACAACACACTACTGAATGACTATTGGGTTAATGAGGAAATTAAAGAACAACTTAAAAAATACCTCAAGACAAATGAGAATTAGGACACAGCCTTGCAGAACATGTGGGATACAGTAAAATCAGTAATAAAAGGGAAGCATATACCAATGCAAATCCTCATCAAAATATAAGAAAGAGTTCAACTAAATAATCTTATCTTTCACCTTATGGAATTAGAAAAAGAATAACAAATAAGACCAAAATCCAACATAAGTAAATAAAAATATAGAGCAGAAATAGACAAAACAGAAATAAAAGACAGTCCAAAAGATTAATGAGACCAAAAGTTGATTCTTTAAAAAAAAAAAAAAAAAGAAAAATGTGTAGCTAGGTTCACAAAGAATGGAAAGGGGAAAACTCAAATAAATACAATCAGAAACAGAGAAGTTACAACAGACATAATGGAAATAGAAGATCAGAAGAGATTATTATAAACATTTGCATGCTATTAAGTTAAATATCCTAGAAGAGATGGACAATTTCATAGAAATATACAAATAGTTGAGACTGAATCAGGAAGAAATAGAAAACCTGAACAGACTAATTAAAAGCTATGAAATTGAAATAGTAACCAAGTTTCCCAAAAATCCAAGACCAGATGTCTTTAAAAGTGATTTTTAGCAAATCTTTAAAGATGAGCTAACAACTATCGTGCTCAAACTCTCTCACAAAGTTGAGAAAGAAGGAATGCTTCCAAATGCACTTTATGAGGCCAACATTATCCTAATACCTAAACCAGACAATACAAAAAAAGAAAATTATAGTCCAATTTCCCTAATGAATATAAATGTAAAAATTCTCAACAAAATCTTAATGAATTAAGCAATGTATGCACAAAATTATATATCACAACCAAGTGGAAATTCAAATCAAAATCACAATGAAATACCATCCCCCACCTGTGAGAATGGCCCATATCTAAATCAAGTGCTGGTGAGGGGGTGGGAAAAAAGGAAAAATCTTACACTGTTGTTGGGAATATGGGCTGATCCAGAACCTTTGGAAAATCATATGGAAGTTTCTAAAAACACTAAAAATAGACCTACTAGCCAGAAAGAAAAAGAAAAATACCGGATGGTCTCACTCATAGCAGGAATCTAGAAAACTTAAATAAGGGACCAGGAAAAAGAATAACTATAAGAAAGTAAAAATCAAAATCAACAAACAACTATGAACCAGAGACACTCTATGGGGGGTGAGGGGCAGGGAGGGGAGGGATTGGGGTAAAAATAAAGGGGTCAAAATTGTATGGGGAATATAAAAATAAAAAAAAAAATTATATAAAAATAAATAAATGATGCAGTTCCTTAGGAAGAACTAGTTGTATAATTAATAAAGTTGTATTTGATGATAACTACCCCCAAAAATAAATAAATAAAATAAAATAAAATTACTTCACAATTCAAAAAAAAAAAAAAAAACAGATCTACTATAAGACCCAGCATTTTCACTTCTTGGTATCTACCCAAAGAATACAAAAATTCTAATTAAAAGGAAAATATGTACGCACATGCTCATTGTAGTACTATTTACAATAGCCAAGCTATGGAAACAACCTAAATGCCCAAAAATACAGATGAGTAGATCAGGGAGACATGGTTTATATTCACAATGGAATTACTATTCATCTATCAAAAATGATAAACTCTTGGGCCTCCCCTAGTGGCACAGCAGTTGAGCACTGGGCTGCGAAGCTGCCCGCAGCCTCTGCAACAACGGTTCGATCCCTGGCCGCTGGTGAGGGTCCCACATGGCGTGACAGACCTCTCATGCCGCGCGCACGCTGCTCCCCTTAGCAGTGTATTTCTTCATCAGTCTGCCTGTTCTATTCCCTGCTCTGGCTCTGGTGAATTCTCTCACCCTCCCGTACTTCTGACTGTACGAAGTGCTTCTATAAATAAATAAATAAATAAATAAATAAATAAATAAATAAATAAATAAATAAATAAATCTTTTTAAAAAATTATAAACTCTTGCCATTTGCAGCAGCATAGATGGGGAAGATTAGGCTAAGGGAAATAAGTCAGAAGGAGAAAAGTGAATACATTATTGTGAAAAATGAATTCCATGATGTGGAATACAGTGCAACCAAGCAAAGAGTCAGATAAGGCCAAACTAACAGCAAATCTTAGAATGCTGACCATAGAACAGATGTTACTAGAGGAGGGATGAGGAGAGGCAAGACCAAAGTACGAATGGAGCACAATGACCTATGAGGCTAGACTGTGGGCACCTTGATGATGGGTGTGATGTAATAATATCTGAAGGGGGAGAGCCTATACCTCTAAAACATCAACAATTGTAAACCATGTCACCTCATTGAACAAAATTAACTTCAAAAAAAGCTTTTTCCTCATGGTGTTGAGTTTTCCACAGAAATTTCTTCTCGGTCACAATCTTTAAGGTTTCTCCTCAGAGCATTCTTCTTAAGACTTCTCATATTTCTTCTCAGAGCTTTCTCCTCAAAACATTGTATTTAAGATTCCCATTCAGATGTTCTCCTGAAGATTTCTCCTCAGAACATTTCTTTCCATTTCTTCTTTCCATTTCTTCTCATTTCCTTGAGCATTTCCTTAGCATCTCTCTTCATAGCATTGTCCTCAAGAATTTCCCTGGCATATTTCTCCACAACATTCTCTTCAAAGATTACTTCTTAGTGTGTTTTTCCTCAAGATTTTCCCTCAGAACTCTCCTGAGAACTATCCCTTCAGATTTCTCCTCACAGATTTCTTCTCAGGTATTCTATCATTGATTTCCTGCTCACAGATTTAGCCACTGAGTTTTCTCCTCAATATTTCTCCTCAATATTTTCACATTTCTCCTCAGAGTATTCTCCACAAGATCTCCTCACAGAATTCTGTGGTCTCCTCACAATTTCTCCTTATTTCAAGATTAATGTCAATATTTCTCTTCACAGATTTTTCTTCAAAGTGTTCTCAAATTTTCCTCTCATAGATTTCCAATATTGGTTGAACCTGAGACATACTCAATACTAATTATTATACTGTATATATTATTATACTGTATACTCAGTGACTGCTATTCTTAAACTCTCACTGATGCTGTTATAGAGGGCTCTTGTCCAAATTTCAAATGTTTGAAGATATCTTATCTCATTTGACAATTCCAATAACTGTATGATCTCAAAACAAATGTTCTGTACAGTTTAACTTAAGTGTAAAACTGAAATTTCTGAGCTTTCTGTCATTCTTTTCATCAAATTATTCTATTTCCACATTAAACAATAACTTATTCTTCTAAAATTACTATGTATTATCTGAGAAATTCCATGTAGTAAAATTTAATTTATACAACTGGGTTGTGCAACAGTGTCTTGGTTTAAACCCGATCTGCCACTTATACAGCTGTGTGATATTGGACATGCTTCTTATCTACCTAATCTGACTTTCTTGCTCAGTAAAATGAAGATAATAGTTTCAATAGTTTCAACTGTAAATAATTTCAAAGCACATACACAAGGTCCTATGTCAACAAAAGTACTCCATAAATATTAGTTATTATTAATTTTTTTTTAATTAATAAATTTTATTTTTATATTCCCCATACAATTGCAATCCCCCCATTCTGACCCCAATCCCTCCCCTCCCGCCCCCCACCCCCCAAAAAGTGTCTCTGGTTCATAGTTTTTGTTGATTTTGATTTTCACTTTCTTATAGTTATTCATTTTCCTGGTCCCTTATTTAAGTTTTCTAGATCCCTGCTATGAGTGAGACCACCCGGTATTTTTTTTTCTTTTTGGCTTATTTCACTGAGCATGATCCCTTCCAGCGTCATCCATGTTGCTGCAAATTGCATGTGTTTATCTTTTTTGAATGCTGAGTAATATTCCATGGTATATATGTACCACAACTTCTTGATCCAGTCATCTATTTTTGGGCATTTGGGCTGTTTCCAAAGCTTAGCTATTGTAAACAGTGATGCTATAAACATAGGGGTGCAGGTGTTCTTTGGAATTGATGTTTCTGTGTTCTTTGGGTAAATACCTAGGAGTGGAATTGCTGGATCCTGTGGAAGCTCTATGTTTAGTAGGTCCAGAAATCTCCACACAGCTCTCCATAGTGGTTGGACCAGTTTGCACTCCCACCAACAGTGCAGAAGAGTTCCTTTTTCTCCACACCCTCGCCAACATTTGTTGTTGCTAGTTTTTTTAATATGTGCCATTCTCACTGGTGTAAGATGGTATCTCATGGTAGTTTTGATTTGCATTTCCCTGATTGCAAGTGATGTTGAACATTTTTTCATATGCCTGTTGGCCATTCGCATTTTATTTTGATTTCTAATTACTGGGGAAAACAAACAAAAAAGGCAATAGTTATGTTGATTAAAATGCTTCTATCTCATCTTTCTTTTTCAGGCCATGTGAGCCTTCAGATATGCCCAGGGGAAGCATTCAATAAATTAACAATTTGCATAAAATCATTTGTGCTACTTCAGACTTGTGCAAATGTTCAGTTTCATCTTTATTCAACTTTCAAGTTCATATTCTTGCCAATTTTATATTAATAAAAAAGGCTTACTCACTTAGTGAGAAGCCTCATAAAATGATTTATCATCTAGAGATTGCCTGCTCTCACAAAAAATCCTGAAACTTGATCTCAAATCAGATACACATTCTGGTTCCATTTTGCATTTGGAATTCTGAGTACAGAAGGCAATTCCATTTTTGTCATATCTTAGTGGTAGACATAACCATGACACTTACTCTGTGACTGACCTGGCTCCTCAATGTGGCAAACATTGTAACAGACTAAGAAACTTTCCACATAACTCAAATTTCCACATAACTTCCACTTGGGATCTGAGCAATAGCAGATGCTTTGCATTTAAGTTACCAATGATTATGCCTCCCAACTTTATCATTTCTATTCATATCCTGCATCACACCAAGATTTTGATGTACACTACAAACCATGCTAATCTGCAAAAGATAGCCTTTTTTGTTGCTTTTTACTGAAGTATTAATAATTCAATATACCTAACTGGCAAACATTTTATCAGAATACCTTACTTCTAAGCACTGTTGTACCAGTCTTGTGTTCCATTGTTTTACTGTTTTCTCTTCCTAAAGAAAATAGTAGGCAGTTTAGTGTTCCACTGGAATTTGAAAGTTGAGTAGTAGTATTAGTAATAAATACATTAAAAAGATGGATGTGAATATGAAAGATTTTGCTAAAATCAACAGTTTTATTTATTTACTTTTGGAGTGCATTAATATTTTCACCTATATTTTTCATTTTATTTTTAAATTTTTTTCAAAAGTTTTATTGAAATAACTATTGAAATACCATTGATTGATAGGTTTGAGTTACACAGCACTTTAATTCACACCTGCATGTACTACATTGTACTCTCGCCCCCAAGAGCTGAATTTCCTTACACCAACAGCAACTGACTCCCTTTACTATATACTCTACCCTCCTTTCTTCTACTTAGGTGACTAAGAGTTCTCATAAGAGCTTGTTTTTGTTCATTTTGTTTGTTCGTTTGTTTTGTTTTTAGTCTATTAATTTCAGGAGTTAGCCATGAACTTGTCATTCTTGAATGTTACTCTTGAACTTGAATATTTTTAGGCTTGCTTGAGAATTTGATATTTCCTATACATTTTGAAAGCTTTTGGAATTTTCTGGACTGTTGTTGTTAAAAGCATATGATTTTAAAAGACCCTGTGGTCTATTTCACAACCAGAATCATGAAAAAAAAAAAAATGGTATTGTTGCAAATGGGAAGACTGTATCTTTTTTTAACAGCTAGGTAGTATTCCATTGTGAATATGCAACACATACACTTTATCCACTCATTTATTGTTTGGCATTCCGGAATTTTTCCATGACTTGGTTATTATAAATAGTATTGCAGTGAAAATAGAAGTGCATATATTCAAATTAGTGTTTTCAGATTCTTCACATAGATAACTAGGAATGCAATTGTGCAATTTATGTATCATAGGGTAGACTTATTTTTCATATTTTGAGAAACCTCTATACTGTATTCCACAGGGGCCACACTAGTGTACATTCCCACCAGCAGTACAAGAGGCACACAAGGTTTCCTTTTTCTCAACACTCTTGCCAATACTTGTTGTTTCTGGTCTTCTCGTGGGTGTGAATGAAATAGTGGGAGAGAGATTCTCAACAACCAAAGTGAGAAATCACAGCCAGTTGAAAAAAAAAGTGTTTCATTTATGAGATTTTAATAAATGTATTTCTTTGGTATCTGTTTGCATACAAATTCCACAATGGGATGTTGCATATAGATTGAATGCTATAAAGTATTAACTAGTATAGTAAAGATGGAGTAGATTACAACTTAATGTCTGGATGTGCATTCAGCTAAACAATAAGCATTAAGTACCCCCTTTGTCCTAAACATTTGGTTTGTGTGGTTCAACAGAAGGTTGGATAGGATATAGAAGCTGTGATCATAAATCTTGAGAAACAGACATGCAAGATAGCATTGTGAACACAGGATTAGCAAAAGTTAAGGAATTTTCCATGTTGGCCCACATTACCAGGCATAGGTCACCTTGAATCATGCCCATATATAAAATCTGGATAAGAATCACGTGTATGACAAAATTTCATGGTTCCCTGAATGTATGTTTTTCACAGATCTCCCTGGCTGAAAATAAAAAATAACTTGACTGGTTAAAAGGATTGTAGACCAGAAGACACCAGTACCAGGAACAAAGACATTCCTAAAGACTCCCTCCCACACTAAACACTACTATATAACTTCATTGTCCCCATGACTTCTTAAACAGAGAACAAATGAACAGACATGACAAGTTGTTTTGACAAGGAGCTTTAAGAGCCAGTTTATGATCTCTCATGTTCCTTTCCTTCTGACAAGCAATCAAGAAGTGCATATGAAGATAGACTTTCCATCAGCCTCAGTGCTCGATTGACCACAGAAAGCAAAACCCTATCCACTAATCCTCAAGACTAAATCCCCTATCCACTTAGCTGTAATTAGAAAAGACCTGAGTTGTTATAACCCTATGAAATTGGGGCTTTGTTAGCATAGTACAACTAGCTACTCTAACCAAGAGTATCAGGAACATAGACCAGACACTGTGAACCAAAAGGGAATGGTCAATCAAATCTGAGTAAGGCTAGAAAGTACTGCTAGAAGAAATTTAGAACTCTTTTAGAAGTAATGACCATTGGCCTAGGTCTTGATAGATGCATGACTTTAGACAGGCAGGAAGGCAAAGTAAAGAAATGGAGGAAAAGGAAATGGTGAGCTGAAAAGTGTAGTGTCAGGAAAGCTTGTGATTTTCCAGGTACATTATATGCTGGAACCAGAGCTTTGCACTAGGAATGTCAGCTGATGAGATAAAAAGGGGTAGGTTAAAACTGGAATTTTAAAAGCTCTTTTATTTTCATATTGTTTTAAATTACAGAACATTTTCAATAACAGTATAAACTACCTCCATAGATATTATACCAGATCCATCAATTGCTCATATTTTCCTCCATTAGTTTTAACTTTTTCCATCTCTAGATAGACACAGACAGATATGTAGAAAGAGATAAGTGCACACTTACAGCTATATGCAACTTCTGTATTCAAAACAACTTAAAAGTAAGAAGGAAACAAAGTGTTCCTTTACTCATTTATTTCCACAGTATTTTTACTAAGAAAGAAGAGATCCTCTTATATAACCACAGGCAGTTGTAAAATCAGGCAATTTTATACTGACATAACACTATCATCCAATTCAGAGCCACATTCCAAGTCTTTTCAATTGTTCTAACAAAGACCTTTATACCTACTTTTCTGCCAGTGTAGAATCAATATTACAATCTATATTGCATTTAGATATGATGTCTATTTGATCAAGAACTCAAACTTCTCTGTGTCTTCACATTTTTAATATATATGTAATTACATGTATATATAGTACGCATACATATATGGTACACATGGATACATTATGCTAAGCAAAAATAGAGAAAAACAGACACCCTATGAGTTCACATATATATAGAATTTGAAGAAAAAAAAACCTCATAGAGAACAAATCAGATTGGTAGTTGACAAATGCAGGGGGTGAAGGAATGAGGAACTGGATGAATGTGGTCTAAAGGCGCAAATTTCCATTTGTAATAAGTCTGGGTAGGTAAAATACAAGGTAACCATAGTTAACAATAGTATTTTATATAAAGTTGCTAAGACTTCTTAGCAACTTTCTTCACAGTTGCTAAGATCGTAATAGTTCTCATTTTAAGAAAAACCCTATGTGAGGAAATGAATGTTAACTGAACTTACTGTGATAATTATTTCACAATATATACATATATCAAAATATTATGTTATGCATCTTAAATATATGAGAATTATATCTCAATAAAACAGGAAAATTTTTTCATAATATAAAATTTATATTAATAAATATTACATATTTAGGGCCACTGCATATTCTATACACTGGAGTTAGTTTATCTAATCCATTAGTATTTTAAGAAAAAATAAGTTTCACTTATTCTTCAGAAAAATCAAAGTCTGAGTGATTAAAAATTCTATTCATCGGCCTTATATTACCAGAAGAATTTATTACTTGAGCAGTAAGTAAAATTGTTTTCTTAAAGGTAAATCTATTATTAGAACAGGGACCTTTCTTCAATAAAGACTGCTTGAAACCTGCAGAAGGCTCCTGGCAGAGCCAGAGGTGAGCTGGGAAGTTCGCCCATGCCAGGCCCCTTCTAGCCAGCAATTGGAGCCCTGAGGGGGAGCAGCACCCAAGGCCAGGGCAGACCGGATGTGCAGGAGAGTGTGTCTCCCCATCAACATTTTAGAACAGGGACCTTTCTTCAATAAAGACTGCTTGAAACTGGCAGAAGGCTCCCCACAGAGCCAGAGTGAGAAGGTTCCCTGCACAGTCAGAGGTGAGCTCAAGGCCCCCATAAGCCTGGTGTGCCTGGCAGGAAGTTGGAGCCCAGAGGGGGATCCAGTTTTTTTGGAACCCAGAGTGCAATCCAGCTGACCCACCTCCAGGGAAGTTTGTGGGACTTCAAGGCACAACTTTGTAATTAAACACAGAAGGAGGAAATATTCTGTGACAGTGACCATTAACATACTCAAAGTATCACTGCCTCATTAGACTTCTGGCTCGTTTGGACCGCCAGTTTCTGAAACCCAACAAAGAGCACAGCAAAAGGATGCCGGCCAATACCAGGGGCACAGTGTCCCAATGCATACGGCAAATTAGAAGACAGGCTGCAGGGAGAAGAAAAACTACATGCAACCTAGCAACTCCTCAGGAGAAAGACACACCACAAAAATGAAACCACCAACCAGATGGCAATGACAGTGACTTGGAAGAACTTCTGAGCCTTCCAGAAAGAGAATTTAAAATTGCCGTGATTAAAAAACTGACAGAAGTCATAAGGGAAAACAATGATAAGGGAAAAATAATCAACAATCAGAATAATGAAATTGAGTCCCTAAAGAGGAAAGTAAAAGAAATGCAGGAGATCAAAAAATTAATGGAGGCGCTAAAGAACTCTGGGAAAAGCAATGAAAGCAGAATAGATGAAATGGAAGAACGAATAAGTACTCTTGAAGACACAGAAATAAAAAGAACCAAAACAGAAAAGAAAAGAGAAATAAGAAGGAAAAAGACTGAAGAAAGACTTCGGGAACTATCTGACTCCATGAGGAAAGGAAATATAAGAGTTATAGGAATCCCAGAAGGAGGAGAGAGTCACAGAAACAGAGAAAATATTCAAGGAAATGATTGAAGACAACTTCCCAAACATGAAGGAGCTGAAAATAGACATACAAGAAGCAAGAAGAACACTAAACTTCCATGACGAAAGGAAAAATACAGCAAGACACATAATAGTAAAGTTCCTAAGAATCCAAGACAAGAAAAAAATAATGAAGCTGACAAGAGGGAAGAAACAGATAACATTCAAAGGAAAACCAATCAGACTGACATCAGACTTCTCCAAAGAAACACTATGGGCAAGGAGAGAGTGGAGGGACATAGTCAACAGACTCCAAGAAAACAGATGCCAACCAAGAATACTCTATCCCGCAAAGCTCTCCTTCCTCTATAAAGAAAGAATAAGGGCCTTTCCCAAACAAACAGAAATTCTGCAATTTCATTACAACTAAACCCCCACTCCAAAAACTACTACAAGGAGTCCTAAAGCCAGAACCAACAGAGGGATAAATAACAATGAAAGAAGGCCAAAAACAAAGTTATTAAAAGAATAAATAAATAAAATCAAAGGAAAGACAAACACAATGGCAAATACAGATGCTAACATGTCAATATAAACTCGATTAAACTCGAAATGTAAATGGACTAAGCTCTTCAATAAAAAGACACAGAGTTGCAGGCTGGATTAAGAAACAAAACCCAAACATTTGCTGTCTCCAGGAAATACATTTAGCTACAAAAGATTTTAAAAAACCTCAAAGTTAAAGGATGGAAAACAATCCTACAAGCAAATGGACCAAAAAAGAAAGCAGGAATAGCAATACTTATATGAGGTAAAACAGATTTCAAACTCAAAAAGGTAAAAAGAGACCCCAACAGTCACTACATTATGACCAAGAGGACAATACTTCAAGAAGAAATAACACTCATTAACATATACTCACCAAATGAAGGAGCACCAAAATATATCAGACAACTATGTCATCTTTGAAAACAGACATCAGAGAAAACACATACATAGTGGGACACTTCAACACACCACTATCAACAATGGATAGATCAACGAGACCAAAAATAAGTAAAGACACTAAAGCTCTAAGTGAGGATCTAGAGCACTTGGGCTTAACAGACATCTATAGAACACTAAACCCAAAAAAAAATCTGAGTACACATTATTCTCAAGTGCACACGGATCATTCTCCAGGATCGATCACCTACTGGGACACAAGACAAACATCAACAGATACACCAAGATCGAAATCATACCAATCATCTTCTCTGACCACGAAGGCATCAAACTAGAAATAAACCACAAAAAGAAGGCAAGGAACTCTCCTACCTCATGGAGATTGAAACCTACACTACTGGAGGACCACTGGACTAATGAGGAGATCCAAGAAGAAATTAAAAAATTCTTTGAGTTGAATGACAAGGAGGACACCAATTTCCTAAATGTATGGGATGCAGCAAAAGCAGTAATAAGAGGAAAATATATAGCCAAGGAAGCTCACATCAAGAAACAAGAAAGAACTCATAGAAACAACCTAAACTCGAAGCTCAAAGAACTAGAAAAAGTACAACAAAAAACCCCAAAGCCAGTAGAAGAAAAGAAATAATAAATACCAAAGCAGAAATAAATGAAATCGAAACTAAAAAAAACAATCCAAAAGATCAATGAAACCAAAAGCTGGTTCTTTGAAAAAATAAATAAAATAGACAAACCCCTAGCCAGGCTCACAAGGAAAATGGGAGAAAGCAAAATTAAACAGGATCACAAATGAAAGAGGAGAAATCACAAAGGACACAGCAGAAATCAAAAGAATAATCAGAGACTACTATGAACAGTTATATGGAAACAAGTTCAACAATCTAGAAGAGATGGACAAATTCCTACAACTCTACAATCACCCAAAGCTAGATAAAGAAGAAACAGAACACCTACACAGACCAATTACATGCGGCGAAATTGAAATGGTAATCAAAAACCTCCCCAAAAACAAAAGCCCAGGACCTGATGGATTTACAAATGAATTATACAAAACATTCAGAGACAAATTAGTGCCTAACCTTAACAAACTCTCCCAAAAAATTGAGAAGTAAGGGATAATACCAAACACGTTCTATGAAGCCAACATTACACTAATACCAAAACTGAACAAGGACAACACAAAAAAAGAAAACTACAGGCCAACCTCCCTAATGAACACTGATGCGAAAATCCTCAATAAAATTTTAGCTATCAGAATCCAACAATGTATCCATAAGATAATTCACCATGACCAAGTAGGATTCATTCCAGGGACACATGGATGGTTCAACATCCAAAAATCAATCAACGTCATCCAACATATCAACAAAAAGAAATATAAAAACCATGTGATAATATAAATAGATGCTAAGAAAGCTTTCAACAATGTACAACACCCATTCATGATAAAAGCCCTTGAAATTCTTGGGATACAAGGAACATACCTCAACATCATAAAGGCCATGTATGACAAGCCAACAGCCAGTATCATTCTCAATGATGAAAAGCTGAAAGCATTTCCATTAAGATCTGGAACAAGACAAGGATGTCCACTCTTACCACTGCTTTTCAATATAATACTGGAAGTCCTAGCCAGAGCAATAATACAAGAGAAAGACATACAAGGAATCCAAATAGGAAAAGAAGAAGTTAAACTATCACTATTTGCAGATGATAAGATAATATACATAGAGAACCCCAAAAACTCCACAGAAAAACTAATTCAACTAATCAATCAGTTTTGTAAAGTGGCAGGATACAAAATCAACACGCAAAAATCAGTAGCCTTCATATACCCAAATGATATATCTGAAGAAGAAATAAAAAAAATCCCTTTTACTATCAAAACAAAAAAATCAAACATTTGGGAATAAATCTAACAAAAGAGGTAAGGTATCTATACAAAGAAAACTATAAAACACTGTTAAAAGAAATAGAAGAAGACACATAGAAATGGAAAGACATCCCCTGCTCATGGATTGGAAGAATTAACATCATCAAAATAGCCATCCTACCAAAAGCAATATATTCAATGCTATTCCAATTAAAATTTCAATGTCATTCTTCAAAGAAATAGAACAATTATTGATGAAATTCATATGGCATCACCAAAAACCCCAAATAGCCAAAGCTCTTCTGAAAAAAAAAGAAGGGAAAGGAGGCATCATACTCCCAGACTTCAAACTATACTACAAAGCCAAAATCATCAAAAATGCATGGTATTGGAACAAGAACAGACACACAGACCAATGGAATTGAATAGAAAATCCAGAAATAAACCCACAGATTTATGGTTAACTAATATTTGACAAAGGAGCAAAGAATACGCACTGAAGCAAAGAAAGTTTTTTCAATAAATGGTGCTGGGAAAACTGGGTCGCTACATACAAAAGAATAAAGTTTGACCACGACTTCACACCATGCACAAAACCACTCAAAATGGATTAAAGAACTAGACATAAGACCTGAAACCATAAAATACATAGAAGAAAATATAAGTGAAACACTACATGACATGCACCTCTAAGACATCTTTACAGACACATCACCCAAAGCAGTGATAGTGAAGGCAAAGATCAACAGCTGGGACTACATCAAATTAAAGAGCTTCTGCACAGCAAAAGAGACAATAACAAAAACAAAGAGAAACCCCACTGACTGGGAGAAAAATTTTGCGCACAACACTAATGATAAAGGACTGATTACAAAAATCTACAAAGAGCTGATGAGACTCAACAAAAACAAAGAAAATAATCCAGTCAAAAAATGGGCAGAAGAATTAAAAAGAAACTTCTCTGAAGAGGAAATGCAAATGGCCAACAGGCATATGAAAAAATGTTCAACATCACTTGTAATCAGGGAAATGCAAATCAAAACTACAGTGAGATACCATCTCACACCAGTGAGAATGGCACATATTAAAAAAAACTAGCAACAACAAATGGTAGCGAGGTTGTAGAGAAAAAAGGAACTCTTCTGCACTGCTGGTGGGAGTGCAAACTGGTCCAACCATTATGGAAAGCTGTGTGGACATTTCTTGACCTACTAAAGATAGAGCTGCCATATGATCCAGCAATTCCACTCCTAGGTATTTACCCAAAGGACACAGAAACAGTAATTCCCAAGGGCACCTGCACCCCTATTTTTATAGCAGCACTGTTTACAATAGCTAAGCTATGTAAACAACCTAAAAGCCCAAAAATAGATGTCTGGATCAAGAAGATGTGGTACATATACACCATGGAATATTACTCAGCAATCAAAAAAGATAAACACATGCAGTTTGCAGCAACATGGATGGAGCTAGAAGGGATCATGCTCAGCAAAATAAGTCAGAAAGAAAAAGAAAAATACTGATGGTCTCACTTATAGCAGGAATTTAGAAAACCTAAATAAGAGACCAGGAAAAAGACTAATCAATACAAAGTAAAAATCAAAATCAACAAGCAACTATAATCCAGAGACACACGGGGGGGGGGTGCAGTGGGGGAGGAAGGGAGGGGTGGGGAAAGGAAGTACTAGAGTCAAAATAAGGGGGGACGTGCAATTGTATGGGGAATATGACCAAAACGAAAATGCATACATTGTGCAAAGATGAAAAAAGATGTAAGAATTATATAAAATATTTAAATAAAAAAGGTAAATCTATTATTCATTTAGAATTGAGGTGAGATACAATACATTTCAAGGCAAAAAAAAAAGCAATTTAGTAAGACTGCTCCATCTCATTTAGATTTCAATAATGTATTTTTATTAATAGAGAAGAATACTGGATGAAAAAGCATCAATAACCTGTTTCACTATTTTGGTTAAAGGAATTCAGGAATGTAATTTTCCCCTAAGATTGATGTTAACCTCTGCCATTTGTAATCTTTTAGCATCGGGCTCTACGGTGTTTAATGACTTACATTTAAAAAATAAGTTATTCTTTCTAATCAAAAATCCAATACATGTTTTTGTTTGTAAGATAGAAAAACTATAAAGAAAATGAAATTCACCGATTAACCTACTGTCCTGAAGAAAGTTTTCAAACCATTTCATGCATATGTATTTATATTTTACAAAACCTCATCATGCTGCACAGAAGCAAAGAATTCACAAGCCAGGAAGGCAACAGGCCCCCACCATGAACAACCAGAGAGCACACACCCAGAGAAAAGGGTGGGGGGCCCCCCATATTAAGTGGTCACTGCTTCCCTGGGGCTGTGCCATGAGTGTTGCCAAATCTCAAGGATTTTAGGAAGGACCTAAAATTGCAGACTTTCAGATATTCTTCTCAATTATTATTGATTGGTCAGTCACTTACATATCTATAAAACTCTGGGAGAACCATTGATGCATATTCAACCCTCTCCACCAAAACTCCCATACCAATGTCCTTGCCACTTTTCTTTCCCTGCCTCATCCTCCCTCCTCCCCAAAATCCAGTAACCCAGGATATTTTTCACAGAGTCTAAGAATTATTTTTGCTGTGCTTTGCTGGCTTGAGTTTTCTGGAAATAAATAAAATTACATATGTATTAAAGTAAAATATCCTGATTTTAAAATACAGACAACAAACTAAAAAATTTAAAACCATACATGCCAAACTAATCTACAAAGAAGATTCTACCAGAGGAGACCTTTAACCTCTTCTATATTTTCTCTTTCATTTCTCAATCGTTTTTACTTAAACTTACCAATTAACCATATTCCCCTTGTCATTTGATAGTCTCCCTAATTATAAACATTAATTTTTATGGCAATTTAGAACTGAATCACAGGCATATGTCATATTTATGTTGCTGCACCCATAATATTTGGTCATGATACTGTTTCCACGTTGTTATCATTAATGCTGTGATGAGCATTCCTGTATAAAAATATGTACACAATTCTATCTGTGTTACTAATGCCTAGAAATGATATTTCTGATTCTGCCCACAGTGACATTTTAAAGTTACATTTATCTAAATGCTTTCAAAATCATTATACCAATTTCTACTCCCACTTGCAACATTTAAGAAAAACAGGCCATCTTACCATTATTTCACATATTTTTTCTCCAATTTAAAAAATGTATCCATTAAAAATGATGTCCTAATATTTTTTTTTAACAGTTTCAGATTAGGCTTTAAACTATGAACATTTTCCTTTATCCTAGAATCACCATATGTCATAATCCAATAATAATTTGTGAGGAAACTAATTGCCTACAAATAAACAATGGCTCACTCATAATTTACATTACCATGAAGTAAGTAAAAGTCACCTTGCCAGAATGTACTTTAATGTTCACACACATTCCATTTCTTTCATTTATTCAGCTTTGGGGACTGATTAAGTCAAGAAACTGCTAAGGAAAACTACTATGTTTTGAAGAGTAAATGACAATGCATATTTCAAAGTGTAAAAGTCTCTTGCTTTGCAGGGCCAATACATTTCAGCAAAATTGGCTGTAAAGTGAGTCATGTTTCCCTACAGACTTTTGCTATAAAATCAGCAATATGTTGTTTTAGCAAGAAAAACAAAGACTAACTTGAGTAATAAAAAGAGCTTAAGTATAAATAAAGATTACCAGGTTCTGAGATGTTGCATGGATTCATTTTTCCTCTCAACAGCTATCTAAGAACCTACATGAAGCCAGCACCGTGCCAGGGACTGAGAATACAATAGGAACTAAACAAAATTCCATGTCTCATCACACTCTCCAAGCTTTGAGTTCATACTTCATTTAATGAAATTATATCCCATACTAAGGATCAAGTTTGGTGTCATTTTGTCCCTAGTTCCCCCGATGAGTTGCCTTTATCCTATGCTGCAATTGTTTATGAGGTATAATACAGTTCAAATGCCTCGTTGAAGTTCGCAGGCACGTGTCAGCATGTATTATGTGTTACATACTCCTTTCTCAAATGAACATATTGCTTTTATCATGGACAAAATTGGCTTCATAAATTTTATTTATGCTTAAACTAATTTTCATAGAATCAGGAATATTTTATGTTAGCTAAGAATGTCCCCATGTTCACAACAATACCTATGTAATATCTATTAGTATAAGGCCCTACATATAACAGATATCTGATGGTCAAGCCTTGCCTTTACTGCACTGACATTTTATTATAGCATTCAGACCAGAAAAAAAAGCAAATTAATTACATGTTACTTTATTAAGGCCTATTAAAAAATGAATCTACCAGTGGCAGGGTGAACAAAAAGTATCCCTGAGAATATTAAATGTTATCTGGGAGCCTCACATGTGAAGGTTGGAGGTGCAGGAAAGCAAAAAAATCTGCCACCCCAAAACATGTCTTTTTGGCAAATTTTGATGTCAGGGAGGGACTCTGAAGGCTGGTTAGAGGCTGCTTTTGACACCCATATCTAAAGTTCTCTCTGTATTCAGGAAAACCTAATCCCCTTATCTCTTTTACTAGGAAAAAAAAATGTTTTCCCTTGTACTATTTTCCTCCAATGTCTTAGTTAAGCTACTTAATATGTCATCTAAAACCACCTGGGTGAGTTACTCAGTCATGCTAGGTTTTCCCCAGGTATACAGGAGGTACACATGTTATTATTAAATTTTATATGGCTGTTCTCTTTTATCAATCTGTTTGATGTTTGCTTGCTTATTTGCCAACCTAGAAGAATTTAGAGAGAGATAGAGTGATTTCCTTTGTGTCCATGAGGGGTAGATGGTGTTCAAAGCAGTGGGAGTAGCAAGTACAAAGGTCCTGGGGCAGGGGGAGAAGACATGTTTGAAAAGATCTGCATGCCGAGTAGGGGGCGGAGCAACATGGAGGCGAGGAGACGCTGCGAGTAAGATCTCCCATTAAAAAAAGTTAATAAGGAGGAAAAGCGGCAGGTCCCAGTGAGAAGTGGGACACGGAAGATAAACGGGTGACGCCAGCGAACTGCCCGAAGAAGAAAGTGCCATAAAGAGGACTAGAGGGAGGGAAGCGCAGAACCCTGCTCCCCTCCCCCGCCCACAGAGGCAGCACTCTCCGACCGGCAGAGAGGAGGAAACAACACAACCAAAACGGCCCACAGAACAAAGGACGCAGCAAGCGGGACTGTGAGTGGAAAGGAACTATTGCAGCCAACAACACCCGGGAACGGGAGCTGAGGCGAACCCTGCAGGATCCGCCGCGGCGGTGAGCGAACGGCTCCTGGCGCCATTAGAGAAGAACAAAGACCCCGGAGACCCGCACACAGCCCGGGCTGCCGGTAAGCTGGCGCGGAAACGCGGCGCGCTAGGGGAGCTTGAAAAGCAAGTGCAGACCGGGATCGCAGATACCCAGGTCCCCGCGCCTGAGACCTAGGCTTGCGGGGAGACGCACGGAGGTCCTCACTGAGGTGAAGGTCCCTCCCTGAGTGAGCAGGAACCAGGCGCCCAGGCACGGGAGCTGTGCAAAAGGCGCCATTCCCGCGCCTCTGAACTGGGCTACAGCCCGCGTCCTGGAACTGAGGGCTTCGAACTGAGACCCGGGGCACGAAAATTCGGGGCGTGGGTTCTCCACGACGGTGGGGCACAAGGCAGACACAGCACCCCAAAGCTGTTGAGGTGTACCCTACCATTCCCGCTCTGTTCTCTGTCCCACGGGGTGGGGGGAGGCGAAAAACAGCCCCCCAAGGACAATAGGAGAGATCTCTGGCGCCACCTAGCGACCAGGAAAAAAAATTCACTAACACCCTATAAAACAGGACATTTCTTAAGACTGCTTGAAAGGGCAGAAGGTTTCTGGCGGACCCGTGGCCAGCCGGAAGTTATTCCACGCCAGGCCCCTTCCGACCAGCAGTCTGAGCCCACAGAGGGAGCAGGCACCCACGTCCGGGGCAGACCGGGTGCGCATAAGAGCGTGCCTGAAACCGGAGGCGCAGGGACTGCATCCCGCTTCGCCATTTGAGAAACAGGGACATTTCTTCAGTAAAAACTGCTAAAACCACAGAAAGCTCCCCCAGAAGACAGAGATGGCTCCTGGAAGAGCCAGAGGGGAGCGGAGAAGTTCACCCAAGATGTCAGTCAGTCCGAGCAACACAGTGTCCCAACGCATACGACAAATTAGAAAACAGACAGTAGGGAGTAGAAGAACCACACGCAACCTAAAAACTCCTCAGGAAAGAAGCACACCACAAAAGAAAACCACTCCCAGATTGCAACGAC